>NW_027643635.1:25000-50000 GCF_032717465.1 Coenobita brevimanus
CAGCTCTTCGCCTTACTTCAGAATGCAAAATATAGTGGGAGTGTAAATATTCTTTGTTTACCTCGCTATCACTGTTCAGATTTCACTGCCTGACGTCTGTGTTGGTACCAGGACACTATCAAGCATTGTCTTGCCTTCCATGTATGCATTTCCTGCTTTCAAATCACTATTTTCCACTACTTCTCATTAATAATCTTTTGTCTTCCTGTCTTCCACATTTGCATTTCCTACTTCAATTCACCATCTTACACTTGGTCATTAAGTAACTTATTTTCTCCTTCCTCTTTCTTGCTCCCATCCTACGCACTCTTTCAGCCTCTTCCATTTTGGACTGAAAGAATCGTTCCATTTTGTCCACTTCCAAACCCCGCATCCTCTCACGTTTACCTCATTCAGTTGCATGCACTCACCTCTGCATTATGTTCTCTGTCTCTTCCTCCTGCTCTCTGTCTCAGTCTCTCTCTCTGTCCTTCTACCCTTCTCCTTACCTAATTTCCTCTCCTCAGTTTTCCCTGTCCTTGCAACTGATCCAATCTCTCTTCCTCTAAATGTTCCTCTGCCTGTGCCTCTGTCTCTCTGTTAGTCTCTGCTTCCGTCTGTCTCTTTCTTTGTCTGTTTTGACAGTTGGTGTCATTCTGAAGGTTACTGATGGAAATTATGTCTATATCAGGAAACCATTTACTATGCTGGGTTGTAACCATATAACCAGATTTTGGCGCCTGGTGGGTTAGTGGGTAATTGTGATGTTCCAATTGGATTGAGCGGGTGAAGGTTTATATCCAAGGGATGGTTGGGGTTGATTGCTTATGTAATGCCACTCAGGAATGAGTGAGGCTGGTCACTCTCATCTTAAATGTCGGGACCAGTTGCCTAGCCCTGGGCTCCTATGCTCCACATGGGGCAATGTAGGATTGGATGATCGGTAGATGGATGAATTATTATTAAAAACATCTTGCATTTGGTATTGCCAAGTTATTTAACTCATGTTGTCTCCAGATGATAATGTTCTTCCTGCCAACAAGCTACTTTTGTTAATCAAGGTTTGAAAGGAAAGAACTAATGTATAGTATATTTTCAGGTGTGTGAGTTGACTGAGCCATGGAAACCGCCTACAGAGAGGGAGCAGGGGGGGAGAAGAAAGCCAAATTAATACCAACCAGCTGCCACGTTAATACCAGCCAGCTGCCTGGACAGGAAACTAGAAGTTCCCTTTCTCCTACGGTCCACCATCCTCCTCATTTGGCATACAGAGTTGAGGGAGAAGAAAGGGGAGACTGAGGATAAGGTAGGAATGGAGAGGTATATGAGAGGTGGGGAGCAGTGAAATGGCAGGAGACAGGGTGACTTGGAGGCAATTTGTTTGTGGCCACCCCTTACAGGATTAAAGCGCCCTGCTATAGGTAGACAGGTAGTGTAAATTCAAACCAGAGACCAGTATCTCATTTTGGTGTGTGTTTGATTTTTTGCTGAGCACATAGATGATGATTGGATGACATTTGTATGGGGGAGTACATGATGAGGGTTGACAGCACTTATTTAACTTGAAAAGTTGGATGGATTATTGGATGGTTTTTATGAAATGCATGTGTGTGGATAGTTATGCCTGTGTTGTGGTATCAGGATTTCAGGGCCTTGAATGATGTGTGGGGATGTGGCCCATTAGGCATGCCATTGAGACTTAGAGTAGTTCTCGTTATTCTTAAAGTAGTTATTATTTTTATTACTATTATTATTATTTGTGGTAGGTGGGGGCGCTCACCATCCACTCACTCGATGTAGTGCTGTTCTCGGGTGTCTGCCCTTTCCTCTCCTCCATCCTTCTTTCCTTCTATTCTCTTCTGTCTTTCTTTCCTTCATTCTTTCCTTGTCCTTCTGCCTACGGGTGACTTTACATTCCCTCTTCTGTCTTTCTTACCTTCATTCTTTCCCCTTCCTTCAGCTTGTGGGTGACTACACTGAGTGACAAGTCAAATGGTTTCCTGTGCACCAGGAAACCATTTACTATGCTGGGTTGTAACCATATAACCAAATTTTGGCGCCTGGTGATTTAGTGGGTAATTGTGATGTTCCAATTGGATCGAGCCGGTGAAGGTTTATATCCAAGGGGTGGTTGGGGTTCATTGCTTATGTAATGCCACTCAGGGATGAGTGAGGCTGGTCACTCTCATCATAATTGTCAGGACCAATTACCTAGCCCCAGGCTCCTGTGCTGCACATGGGGCAATGTAGGATTGGATGATGGATGGATGGATGAATTATTATTAAAAACATCTTGCATTTGGTATTGCCAAGTTATTTAACTCATGTTGTCTCCAGATGATAATGTTCTTGCTGCCAACAAGCTACTTTTGTTAATCAAGGTTTGAAAGGAAAGAACTAATGTAGAGTATATTTTCAGGTGTGTGAGTTGACTGAGCCATGGAAACTGCCTACAGAGAGGGAGCAGGGGGGGAGAAGAAAGCCAAATTAATACCAACCAGCTGCCACGTTAATACCAGCCAGCTGCCTGGACAGGAAACCAGAAGTTCCCTTTCTTCTATGGTCCACCATCCTCCTCATTTGGCATAGGGAGTTGAGGGAGAAGGAAGGGGAGACTGAGGATAAGGTAGGAATGGAGAAGTATATGAGAGGGGGGGATCAGTGAAATGGCAGGAGACAGGGTTATTAAAGTACTTATTATTATTACTATTATTATTATTTGTGGTAGGTGGGAGCGCTCACCATCCACTCACTCGATGTAGAGCTGCTCTCGGGGGTCTGCCCTTTCCTCTCCTCCATCCATCTTTCCTTCCATCCTCCTCTCTTTCTTTCCTTAATTCTTTCCTCATCCTTCTGCTTACAGGTGACTTTACACCCCCTCTTCTGTCTTTCTTTCCTTCATTCTTTCCCCTTCCTTCTGCCTGTGGGTGACTTTACACTGAGTGACAAGCCAAATGGTTTCCTGTACACCAGGGAAACATTTACTGTGCTGGATGGTAATCATATAACCAAATTTTTGTGCCTGGTGACTTAGTGGGTAATTGTGATGTTCCAGTTGGATTGAGCTGGTGAAGGTTTATTTCCAAGGGGTGGTTGGAGTTTATTGCTCACGTAATGCCATTCAGGGATGAGTGAGGCTGGTCACTCTCATCTTAAATGTTAGGATCAACTTGCCTCATTGGCCGATGTAGGATTGGATGATGGATGATTTATTATTATTATTATCATTATTATTATTATAACCAGTTAAAGTACCTCATCTTACATGGGGGGAAAAGGGCAGGATTTTTTTTTTTCTTTTGGCTGTGACATCTTTTATTTTGCCAAAGGGACCTGTAGTATGGGGCCTTCTGCTGATGTCATATAGTTTATACTTGCTACCACCAGACTGTTTTATTCATATTAGGAGACAGTCCTCTCTGTGAAGAAATTAAGTTTATCTACAACCCCGTTTCCTACTACCTATTTATCTAAACTGCTATCTCTTCATATTCAGTCTTGAGTAGTAACAAAAGAGTAACACAAGAATAATTCTAGTCATTAAGAATTATGTAAATAATGCAGAACCATAGGATTGTCATGTTCTGCTGCAGTCCACAATCTTCCTTTCTGGTAATAAGGAAGTACATGAGGGACTATTACCAGGGAATTGAGCCAGACAAATGATGTCAAATGGATTTGTTCATATTTGTTCTCGTGTACTAGTAGCTGTAGTAGTTGCAACCCCAGGCCCATCAGAATATGAATTCAGTGGATGGCAGGCTGAGTTACCCTTCTGTAGTCCACCTTTCTCCTGTTGGGGGATAGGGAAGGCAATCTCCCCCCTTTCATCCTAGTAGTGCCACTCCAGCACCAATACATTAAGAGTTAACTAAGATCTGTATTGAACACCTCCACAGACATAGAGTTAAATTATCAACAGACCTGAGATTATCTCCTAAAAACCTGCCACATTTTCAGGGGCTGCCTGTGAAACTCGTGTTGATGTTTCCGTTGTTGCTGTGTTGGTGTTACCACTGCCGACGGGGTTAGTGATGCTGCGATGGGGTTAGTGATCCTGCGATTGATGTCGATGCTGCAGTGGGATTAGTGATGCTGCAATCGATGTCGTTGCTGTGATGGGGTTAGCGATGCAACAATCGATGTCGATACTGCGATGGGCGACATTGCTACATTGGGGTTGGTGCCGCCGGCTCCTTGTAACACAGTGGCCTTTAACCTGTGAGGAAATTAACTGGTCAGAAGAGGTTACCCTAGGCCATCTGTCTTCAAATCTTATCTACTGCTACTACTACACCTACCACTACAACTACGGCTATTACCGCCCTTCTGAAAAGTGAGTTAGAAAATTTTTGGTTTGTCCACCTTGACTTGGCAAAGATTTGTGTCATTTGCAGGCCAATCCCCAAAGCCCTGAAGCAGAGTAAGACAAGGATGGCAATACTGTGTTGCATCCTTTCTAAATCACTCTTAGCCAAGTTGAGATGTACAGAGTATTACAGTTGCTCCCCTACTTATGAAATTCTAATTGAGAATTCCTCACCCCATCCTTGGGTGGGAAAAGGAGGCAGAGCTGTTGATAATGATAATGCCTAATGATGAGAGCTAATGATAATGCCTAATGATGATAATTAGGATTAGTGGCAGTGGCAGGCTCAGTAGGCTAAGTAGATCTTTCCACCACTAGAGTATACAGTGCCAGTTAACTTAATCTAGGTACTCATATTACTTGCTCATTGACAACAGCGACAATGATGATGATGATAGGATAGGATGCTGCAGTGCCAGGAATCAGTCCCTGGCACTATGAGGCCATGAGCTTTGTAAGAATAATACCACAAGACCTAATAAAATCTCAAGCCTGAAGGGTGGTGGAGTGACTATTGTTGACTGGTTAGTAAGATTGTTGAATGTGTGCTTTGAGAAAAGTATGGTGCCAATTGACTGAGCAAGTGCTTGTGTGGTCCCGTTGTATAAAGGCAAGGGTGATAAGTATGAATGTACTAGCTTTAGGGGTATAAGTCTGTTGAGTGTTGTAGGTAAGGTGTATGGTATAGTGTTAATTATGAGAGTTAGAGAGGGTACAGAGGGAGTGATTGGTGATGAGCAGTGTGGCTTTAGGAGAGGGAGGGGATGCGTTGATGAGGTGTTTGCTGTGAGACAAGTGTGTGAAAAGTATTTAGCGAAAGGTAAGGATGTGTTTTGGGCATTTATGGATTTAGAGAAAGCGTATGATAGAATTGATAGGGAGGCTTTGTGGACTGTTTTAAGATTGTATGGACTTGATGGTAGGTTACTAAAAGGGGTGAAAAGTTTTTATGTAAATAGTAGAGCGTGTGTAAGAGTGGGAAATGCTGTGAGTGATTGGTTTCCTGTGAGAGTGGGGCTGCGACAGGGATGTGTGATGTCGCCTTGGTTGTTTAATATTTACATGGATGGTGTTGTAAAGGAAGTGAATGCAAGAGTTTTAGGTGGAGATCTTAGTCTGGTGAATGTTGATGGTGACGAGTGGAATCTGAAGCAGCTGCTGTTTGGAGATGATACTGCACTGGTGGCTGATTCAGAGGAGAGATTGAGACAGTTGGTAGAGGAGTTTGGAAGGGTGTGTGAAAGGAGAAAATTGAAAGTAAATGGGAATAAGAGTAAAGTGATGAAGTGTACGAGGTTGGTAGATGGTAGGGGGATGAATATAGTTTTGAATGGCGAGTTGCTTGAGGAGGTAGAGTGTTTTAAATATCTAGGGTCACATGTTTCTGTGGATGGAAGAATAGATGCAGAAGTGAAGTTTAGAATAAATGAAGTAGGAAAGGTGCTGGGAGGAATGGAAAAAGTGTTTAGATGTCGTTCGCTTAGAATGGATGTAAAGAGAAGGCTGTATGAGGGTGTTGTGGTACCGACTGCATTGTATGGGGCTGAAACATGGAATATGGGTGTAGCAGAGAGGAAAAGTTTGAATGTAATGGAGATGAGGTGTCTGAGGAGTATGTGTGAAGTGACGCCTATGGATCGAGTGTGGAATGATGAAGTGCGAAGGAGAACTGGAGTTGTTCGGGAGATGGCTGGTAGAGTTGATTAGAGGGTGTTGCGATGGTTTGAGCATATGGAGAGAATGGATAATGAGCGATTGGTGAAAAAGATAACTAGATCTGATGTGAGAGGTGTAAGGCTGAGAGGAAGACCACAAATAGGATGGATGGACAGTGTGAAGAGAGCGCTATATGCAAGAGGGACGTCTGTTGAGCAAGGAAGAGTGGCTGTGCGTGACAGAAATGGGTGGAGAGAAATTGTGAATGAATAAGTGATGACGCAGCCCTGAGGGGATATTCTCCCCATTTGGTCTGATCAGCTATTTCAGGTCAGGTGCAGGTAAGGGGATAAGTCTGTTATGATGTGGCACGGGTAAAGCAGCTCTGCTGTCGGGCCCTGCTGCGGATGTCACTGATTGCATTGCGCAGTTGACCCTTGTGCGGTGTGGTGCGGTGAGGATCTGTCCTTTCTCCCCTTTGGGGCTAAGATGCGAATGAACGTCTTTGAATGGATGAGTAAATGGGGAGTGTGTCGTCCTGTCTCGGCTACCTCCCTTTCCTTGGGGGAAGCAGCCTAGGTATATAGATGGATAGATAGATAGTGTTTCAGTGCCCGTGTGTATCAGTGCCTATCAGTGCCTGCGTGTATTAGTGTGCGTGCATGCGCTGATCAGTGCTTGTATCAGTGTTTGCGTGAATGAATATGTGCCCACTCTTTCAGCCTCTTCCATTTTGGACTGAAAGAATCGTTCCATTTCCTCCACTTCCAAACCCCGCATCCTCTCACGTTTACCTCATTCAGTTGCATGCACTCACCTCTGCATCATGTTCTCTGTCTCTGTCTCAGTCTCTCTCTCGGTCTTTCTACCCTTCTCCTTACCTAATTTCCTCTCCTCAGTTTTCCCTGTCCTTGTAACTGATCCAATCTCTCTCTCTCTAAATCTTCCTCTGGCTGTGCCTCTGTCTCTCTGTTAGTCTCTGCTTCCGTCTGTCTCTTTCTTTGTCTGTCTCGGCAGTTCCACTTAAGGTGAAGAGTTTTGAGATGTCATAAGTTGAATAAAATCTCCTGATAGTTGTAGTAATTAAATCCAGTAGACATCGTATTGAAGGGGTTCATTATAGTGTGGATACCGACAAGCAATTTTATTCATTTAGGAAGTAACCTTTCCTAATTGAAAGGGTGAGCTTTAGTCTTCACTTCCCCCTCATTACTGTTAGGTCATCGGATTGAAGGTTAGATGTCATAAGGTTTTGGCCCATATTATATGTGACTCTTGAGATTTCCTAACACGTTTTCCATAGCGAATTATTTTGTACATTACACCTTGGTGTCATTCTGAAGGTTACTGATGGAAATTGTGTCTATATCAAAACAAGAAACGCAACATACTAAAGAATCTTTAAGGTTTAATACACATAAATCCCTAAAAAAAAAAAAAAAGAGTGCTATGAAACCTATGCCGCTTGCCACTGCGTCGGGAGTGTTTGTAAAGATATTATTGACTGACTTTAGTAAGTGGTTTGTGAGAACTGGTATGTATGTATATGCACTTGAATGTCCACACGTACTTGCTGCTTCTATCCATCTGTCTATCTGTCTATCTATCTATCGATCATGCTATCTATTATGATTTGTAATTATAATATGGAGTCCTGACATATACACGCTACGTCTCCAATCCTGGCTGAAAGAATTAGAGGGTGTCAGTGTGGGTAGCACACACGTCTACATGTGTATTCTATTCACACGTACACACACACATGCTACTCTACATATTCTGTTCACACACATGGTACTCTGTATGTTTATTCTGTTAACACATACAAACACATACGCACACACACACTACCCTATGTCTGTCCAGGCCTGAGTGTAAGTGTAGTCTATTCATAAACCCACACACATAAACAACTACTCTGTGTGTCCTGGCCTTTGTGTGTATGCATGTGGATATCAGCCAAGTACACACGTTTGCACACACACACACACACACACACACACACACACACACACTACTGTCCTGGCCTTTGTGTGTGCATGTGGGCATTACTCAAGTACACACAGCTTCAAGCGCAAACGCACACGAACACACACACACACACACACACACACACACACACACACACACACACACACACACACACACACACACACTCAAAACCACGTCCACCTCGTGCGATACTTGACTTTGGAAGGACCGACCAACAAACGACCGCAATGCATCAGCCACTTTGACAGTGCAGTAAATTTAGGCGTTTCGACAGGGACCAAGACTTTTACGAGAGAGTAAAATAGGGAGAGAAAGACTGAAGCCAAGACGTAGGTCACAGAATCAGATGGGAGGAGGGGGTTGTGTTTATAACGTTTTCTGAATCTTATTTTAGGCCAGTCTCGCCTAACCTATCCATATTTGCTCGAACTGAACCTGGCCTAACCTCGAGTGACCTAATTCAACCTAAAATAACCCAAACTAATCTAAGTTAACCTCATCTAACCCAGTCTAATTGTATTTAACCTCACTATCTCACGTAACCTCCCCATACCTAAACTAACTAATTCTGATGCAGCTTAACGGCATCTAACCCTGCCTAATCCTACCCAATCTCACTTAACCATACCATACCCGACCTAACGAAACCCTCTCAAGCCTCAAATGACCAAATCCCAACCGAACCTAACCCAGCCTAACCCAACCCAATAGAACCCAACCCATAATATATCAAAACCGAGCTATTCTAAAGCAATCTAACCTAATCCGTCTATATCTAGTCGATCTGAACCCAACCCAACCAAAAATTATCTAATCAGACCAAACCCTGCCCAAAGTGACCTAACCTAACTTTCGGTCGCCCATAAAATCGCTATATAAGAAATGATGCTCTCTGAAAGTCTACGGGTGTAACAGTCCAAGTTTCGCCGGTTCTGTGTACAAGTAGAAGATGGTGTGTGTGTGTCTGTCTGTGTGTGTGTCTGTCTGTCTGTCTGTGTCTGTGTCTGTGTTTTTTTACGGTGTGTGAGTTGTGTTCTGTAAAGAAAAATTTATACTCTCTCTCTCTATGTATATATATATATATATATATATATATATATATATATATATATCTTTACTCCATGCTACTCTGCATATTTATTCTGTTCACACACATGGTACTCTGTATGTGTATTCTGTTAACACATACAAACACATACGCACACACACACTACCCTATGTCTGTCCTGGCCTGAGTGTAAGTGTAGTCTATTCATAAACCCACACACATAAACAACTGCTCTGTGTGTCCTGGCCTTTGTGTGTATGCATGTGGATATCAGTCAAGTACACACACACACACACACACACCACACACACACCACACACACACACACACACACACACACACATATATATATATATATATATATATATATATATATATATATATATATATATATACACACACCCATACAAACAGGCACACGTTCACAAACACAGACACAAAGACAACCTAACACAGAACCACACCAGCATCCCACCACACGTCCAGGCACACAGCGACATCTCTGCATAGTCTCGCCTCCAAGGACACACGCTATCCCTCCACACAAACACCCACTCCTTTACATATCCAAATCTACACACGTAGCCCTATCGCCACCTACGTAACCTCAACCTCACCTCCACACACGTAGGTCCACCTCAACAGACGTAACCCCACCTCCTATCATTCGTACACTATTACATCTTCACAAATGTTGATTCATATACACATACATATCCATAAATCGACACACAAAGTTCTGTTTCTATATACATAGCCATACCTTCATATACATGCAGCTGTCCTTGAACACATGAGGCCACACCGTCCCACACACTACTGCACGTACACACATGCTGCAGATTCACCTTGGACACTGCTATATTTCCCCCCCCCCCCACACACACACACACACATATTTATTAACATGCATACCCAAACCTCCATCCACAAAGGATCACTATGAACTTGGCCATCCTTCCAAACGCAGTGTCCCTCCACGACGCATACACAGGCTCTCCTGCATACACACAGACAATTCAACACACACACACACACACACACACACACATATATATATATATATATATATATATATATATATATATATATATATATATTGCCCAAGGTATTCTGTTGAAGGCTTACATGTTTTTATGCTCTCGAGTTCCTTTTTCTTTCTCTTTTTTTCCACAGTGTTGTAGTTCTCGTTGGCTGTTTTGTGTTTGGTTTTTGTACTCTCTCTCTCTTTCTCTTTCTCTTTCTCTCCTCTTTGGGGTGTTTATGCTCCTCTCCTGAACAGCTGTCTTCCTGAACTAAATCAAACAGAAAGGTAACGAATTCTCTCCCATCCATGAAACTGAAACCAAACAATATTTCCCCATACATTTCAGCGTGTATGAGAGTTCTGAGTAGCCAAAATATATGTTTATGCTAAAAAAAGTTAAAATATTATATATTTCTTGAAATGTGAGGTGCATAGTTATTTCACAGCTCTGTGTTCTGTTCAATTGTTAAAATTTAAACAGAAAGTGTTGTATTTCACAGCTCTTCGCCTTACTTCAGAATGCAAAATATAGTGGGAGTGTAAATATTCTTTGTTTACCTCGCTATCACTGTTCAGATTTCACTGCCTGACGTCTGTGTTGGTACCAGGACACTATCAAGCATTGTCTTGCCTTCCATGTATGCATTTCCTGCTTTCAAATCACTATTTTCCACTGCTTCTCATTAATAATCTTTTGTCTTCCTGTCTTCCACATTTGCATTTCCTACTTCAATTCACCATCTTACACTTGGTCATTAAGTAACTTATTTTCTCCTTCCTCTTTCTTGCTCCCATCATGCGCACTCTTTCAGCCTCCTCCATTTTGGACTGAAAGAATCGTTCCATTTCGTCCACTTCCAAACCCCGCATCCTCTCACGTTTACCTCATTCAGTTGCATGCACTCACCTCTGCATTATGTTCTCTGTCTCTGCCTCCTGCTCTCTGTCTCAGTCTCTCTTTCTGTCCTTCTACCCTTCTCCTTACCTGATTTCCTCTCCTCAGTTTTCCCTGTCCTTGCAACTGATCCAATCTCTCTTCCTCTAAATCTTCCTCTGTCTCTCTGTTAGTCTCTACTTCCGTCTGTCTCTTTCTTTGTCTGTCTCGGCAGTTCCACTTAAGGTGAAGAGTTTTGAGATGTCATAAGTTGAATAAAATCTCCTGGTAGTTGCAATAATTAAATCTAGTAGACATCGTATTGAAGGGGTTCATTATAGTGTGGATACCGACAAGCAATTTTATTCATTTAGGAAGCAACCTTTCCTAATTGAAAGGGTGAGCTTTAGTCTTCATATCCCCCTCATTATTGTTAGGTCATCGGATTGAAGGTTAGATGTCATAAGCTTTTGGGCCATATTATATGTGACTTGAGATTTCCTAACACGTTTTCCATAGCGAATTATTTTGTACATTACACCTTGGTGTCATTCTGAAGGTTACTGATGGAAATTATGTCTATATCAGAAGACCATTTACTCTGCTGGGTTGTAACCATATAACCAGATTTTGGCGCCTGGTGGGTTAGTGGGTAATTGTGATGTTCCAATTGGATTGAGCCGGTGAAGGTTTATATCCAAGGGGTGGTTGGGGTTGATTGCTTATGTAATGCCACTCAGGGATGAGTGAGGCTGGTCACTCTCATCTTAAATGTCAGGACCAGTTGCCTAGCCCTGTGCTCCTATGCTCCACATGGGGCAATGTAGGATTGGATGATGAATGGATGGATGAATTATTATTAAAAACGTCTTGCATTTGGTATTGCCAAGTTATTTAACTCATGTTGTCTCCAGATGATAATGTTCTTGCTGCCAAGAAGCTACTTTTGTTAATGAAGGTTTGAAAGGAAAGAACTAATGTATAGTATATTTTCAGGTGTGTGAGTTGACTGAGCCATGGAAACTGCCTACAGAGAGGGAGCAGGGGGGGAGAAGAAAGCCAAATTAATACCAACCAGCTGCCACGTTAATACCAGCCAGCTGCCTGGACAGGAAACCAGAAGTTCCCTTTCTCCTACGGTCCACCATCCTCCTCATTTGGCATAGGGAGTTGAGGGAGAAGGAAGGAGAGACTGAGGATAAGGTAGGAATGGAGAGGTATATGAGAGGGGGGGAGCAGTGAAATGGCAGGAGACAGGGTGACTTGGAGGCAATTTGTTTGTGGCCACCCCTTACAGGATTAAGACGTCCTGCTTTAGGTAGACAGGTAGTGTAGATTTATTCAAACCAGAGACCAGTATCTCATTTTGGTGTGTGTTTGATTTTTTGCTGAGCAGATAGATGATGATTGGATGACATTTGTATGGGGGAGTACATGATGAGGGTTGACAGCACTTATTTAACTTGAAAAGTTGGATGGATTATTGGATGGTTTTTATGAAATGCATGTGTGAGTATAAGTGGTTGGGGAATGGCTGGGAGAAGAAGAGATGAGAGGAGGGAGGAAGAGATCAGTAGGTCGGAAGTAGTGGAAGCGATGAAGAAGATTGAGCTGGGAAAGGCCCCAGGAATTGATGGAGTGTGTGGTGAAATGCTTAGGTATGGGGGTGAGATTGTTGTGGAGTGGATATGGAAGTTGTGTAGATTGGCTTGGGAAGAGGGAAGGGTTCCAGAGGACTGGAAATCAGGTATAATTGTTCCTCTGTACAAAGGAAAAGGGGAGAGAGAAGTATGTGGTAACCATAGGGGTATTTGCCTTCTTAGTGTGACTGGTAAAATATATGGTAGAATACTCATTGATAGGGTTAGGCATATGACAGAGGAGCTAGTTGGAGAAGAACAAGGGGGATTTAGGAAGGGAAAAGGGTGTGTAGATCAGATATTTGTTCTAAGATGTTTAGTGGAGAAGTATCTAGAGAAGGGAAGGAAAGTGTACGCTGCCTTCATGGACTTGGAGAAAGCTTATGACAGAATAGATAGGAAAGGTATGTGGAAGTTATTAACGATATATGGAGTGGTGGGGAAATTGTTGAGTGCTGTGAAGAGTATGTACGAGGGAGCTAGGGCTACGGTGCGAGTGGATGGTGAGCTGAGTGAGTTCTTTGATCTCAATGTGGGACTGAAACAGGGGTGTGTAATGTCTCCATGGCTGTTTAATATATATATGGATGGGGTCGTAAAGGAGGTACAAGGTAGGGCAGTGGATGTGGGGGTGGCCCTAATGAATGAGGGTGAGATTTGGAAGCTTCCGGTGTTGCTGTTTGCTGATGATACAGTATTGTTGAGTGACGATGAGTGGGAGTTGCAAGGTTTGGTGAATGAATTTGGGACAGTGTGTAGGAGGAGGAAGCTGAAAGTTAATGTTAACAAAAGTAAAGTTATGTTGTTTGAGAGGAATGAAGTCACAGAATGTACAGTGAGGTTGGATGGTGAGGATATGGAGAATGTGAGTGCATTCAAGTACTTGGGTAGTGTGATGAGTAAGGATGGAACTTATGGGGGATGAAGTACGTGAAAGGGTACAGCAGGGAAGAAAGGTTGTTGGTACACTGAAAGCAGTGATGAGAAATAGGGAGGTGAGTATGGAAGTTAAGAAGTCACTGCATGATGGTATTGTGATCCCTACCCTGACGTATGGAAGCGAGGCGTGGACCTTGCAAGAGGGGAACAAGTCAAGAGTGAGAGCAGTGGAAATGAGTTACTTGAGAGGAGCATGTGGAGTGACGTGGAGGGACAGGTTGACGAATGAAGAAGTGAAGGAACGTTGTGGGGTAGATGTGGATGTGGTTGAAAAGATTAGGAGAAATACACTGAGGTGGTTTGGACATGTGGAGAGAATGGAGAATGAAAGACTGACTAAGAGTGTGTATGTAGGTGAGGTGGAGGGAGGGAGAGGGAGGGGTAGACCGAGGATGAGGTGGAGGGATGGAGTTGAGAGGTATATGAGGGAGGGGGGGGTGAGTTGGGGGGAGGGGAGTCAAATGGTGGGTGACAGAGTGACTTGGAGGCGTTTTGTCTGCGGCCACCCTTTGCGGGATTAGGGCGTCGGGCTATAGATAGAAAGATAGATAGATAGATTATATCTTTTGGATCCCTAATTTGAATAACCAGCTTAAGAAACAATATTTTCAGGGGTTTCCATTTAAGAAAGGTTCTTTTGGAGAGTTCAGTAGATTTTCAATCACATTAGATTATATTAGGAACTTGGAGAAACAAGCTATATTTTACTTTACTATCAGTCAGAGTCATCATCAGTCTCACTGCATACATCTACATCACTCTCACTGTCATCGAAGTCTGAGTCGAAGCATTGCTCTGGAGTCTCAGCATCACTGTTATCGTCGGTTGGATAAGCAGAATCAGGGAGAACAGAGTCTGACATCTGGGAACTGGTGAACCACACAATTTGGTAGGCATTGTCCACGAGTTCCCATCCTTTTAACGGCTCTTTGGGGATCACCTTGTCACATGCTGCATGCCATGTCATTGCCACAAAGTTGCTGCGATGTATCTTCTGCTGAATGACATTTTCACAGGGTGGAATACTGCTTGCATCTACACCCTTCAGACCTGCAAACAGCCCCTTGCCTTTCTTTGGTCCAAACGATTTCTCGAAACATAGGAACCTGTGCTTGTTCAGGGGCATTACCTTCTTTGCACCATATATCTTGGCAGTATACTCTTCGAGAAGTTTGTATGTTGGTTTATCTACTTCACCCATTGCCAATGCAGAGAGAGCACCAAGGTAGACTTGACTGTCTTCAGCAATTTTCAGAGGGCGCTTCTTTCCTTTCCTAATGAAGGATGAGGTGTAATCGCATCCTGTGTAAGCATGAAAACCTGGCAGGGCTTCACAGACTTTGGATCCAATCTTGCTGGCTATGGCTGAAATATTGACGTAGCACCTGTTGCCTTGACCTTTGGTGCCAGTGTCCATCCACACGTTGGTTTTCATACGATGGCAATGGTGTAAGAGGATAACAGCAACATCAGTATCTGAGGCCCTCACAACTATGTCACCTGGCTGCTGGAGAGAGATATCTGAATCAATTGCATGGAGACAGATTCTTGTGTCTGCTTCTGGATGGTTACAATCCAAGTGAGTTACTGGTGTAACTTCAACATACCCACTGATTCCCCTGAACCGCACACAGCTTGTGTCTACACCAACATAGAGCTCCCTACCATTCAGCTCTGCAAAATGCTGCTTGTCTGCCCAATCTTTCACAAAAAGCGGGGTAGATTTTGTTTGAAGGATCGGGATTTTAGAGCTTTCTGAAGGTTGCGTGGACGAATTTGTTCTGCTGCAGTGATGACATAAATGGTGTCCTCCACCCCACGGTGCTCACGCTCATTATCCTTAATGGAAGGTTCTTCATATGTATCAAAGACAATGTCTACCCGTTTTGAAGGTTGAGTCAGGACTAACTTCAGGAAAGCTCGTGAAAGTCCACCGTATGTTGGGGGTAGATTTGGTGGAAGACAGTGAAGGAGGAAGTTACCATCAACTATGCTTGATTTTATTTTCACTGGGGAACCATGAACTGTTACTCTTTCCTTAAGGACTCTGAAAAGGTCGGCCTTCTTCCCATGCGCAATGGACACCATAGTGCCATCTGTCCGACTCATAGTGAGAGGTACAGGAGTGAGAGGGTACTGCAGGAGGTATTCCAGGTCTACTTTCCTTTTTGCAGCGATGATGGCAATCCGTCCAAAGAGGTCCCTAGTACACCTGAGTTCCTTCACAAGTGGATTGCTTGCCCGCTTGTTTCTTGCACCTTGGTCACCAAATGTCCTCAAGGAAATTTGGGTGATGGGCTTCTCGAATCTTTCAGCATCTTCCATACACTCTGAGATGAAATCATCATGCTTTTCTCTGCCTTTGCTCTCAGTGTTAAGTAATGACTCAGAAATTTCAGCTATAGCCGCTTTCCCTGTCTGAATATTAACAAGGAACTCTAATTTTACAGTGAATGGATTGGCAAAGTCTTGGTCGATCGTCTTTAGCAATTTTCTGAGGTCCTTGTTGTCACGTGCGATACGGCTTGGTGTTAGCTCTGCCTGCATGTCACCAGATTTACTCATTCCAGCCATTTCAAGGAATGTACTTATGAATCCAGCTCTGGCACCTTTGGTAGCACTCCATCGGAGACGGGCAGTGAAGTTGTTGGTGGAATCTGTGTAGCCTGTCATCCTTGATGCAGCATCTGCATTTATTGTTTGCTCAATAGTCAGATCTACCGGAATTCTGGTGAACTGATTTTCTGTTCTTTGGATACTGAAAAGTCCAGTGTTCAGCATTTCTTTTAGGCCTGGATGTGTGGAAGGTAGATTCATCAGATCAAGTTGATGCTTTGACATCCACCTGGCATAATTTTGTCGATTGGTCCCGAAAAAGATGTCAACTGCTTGAGTGAGTGCCCATGTGTACAGGTTGACATCACACTCTCTGACTGCTCTGTCGATGGTGTGGTACAGGTTGATTCTATTTATGTACTGCATGTAAAATCTGGCAGTTGGGCCATGCTTTCCATCAAGTGTTGACTGAGAGTAACGAGTATATTCATCAAAGAGCATGTTGAATTCTGAAGTGGTGCAGAGCTGATTCCTGCTCTCCTTCTTGTCTGATGCTGAGGATTTTAGGATATCACTGAGAGAGTCCACTTCATCTTGGTGCTCCCTGCAGAATTCACGGAAATGTAGTATCTGAAAGGCAGGTGCTAGCATTGGGTGTAAGCGTTTGCATCTATTGAAGTTCTTGCACTCCAAGAAACCTTTTAGTGACCCTGATGCGAGGACTTCAGCTTCAACTAACATTTCTGGCATTCCAGACTCCTTGATGATCTTTCCAATAGCTCTAAATAGGCACATCTGTACATGAAACACTCCAAACATAATGAATATGTTGTCAAACCTTGGTTGCTCAGTCATCTGTATCTTTATGGCCCTTGTGGCAACGTCCAGGTCATATGTCACAACACCATATGGCTGTCCTCATTCCTCTGCACATTTCTGAGTAATACAAAGAGTCTCCACAACAACATCACTACTTGTTGGGGATTGGCTGATGTTAGGCATGTAGAGGACTGACTGTTTTGGAAGATCATCTATGTAAGTTTGACCATTGAACCCAGTCCACATGGGAATACCTTCCATTCCCAGAGCATGCATCACCATCCATAAAAAGTCCAGCTTTCTTGATGGAACTGAGAGATCCATGTTGCTGTGGAAATCCTTGTTGTCATAGGAGAAGTCATTCATTCTTGGCTTTTTCCTGTAGGGTGGCAGGTCTTTATCTAGGACATCTAATTTCCTCCTCCTTTTCTTACCTTCCATCTTTGGCAAGGACATGTCTTCTTTAGGTTTATCTTCATTCTGCCTACCTCTTTGTGGGGAGGGTTCTGTAGGGGGCGACCTGCTCTGAGTCTGATATAATATGCCCATTGTGTCATGCAAGGTGTCGGACCCTGATAGTGTGTGTGTTACTTCATCATAATTGTCAAAGGCCAATCCACACGGTACTCCAGAAACCGTACCAGCTGGACAATTCAGCTGTCTGTCCAATATAGCATAGGCAGGATTGGTCTCAATTTCTTCAACAGCATGGTAGTTAAGAGAGTGTCCCATTCGGTTTAGAAGTGTAAGAATCTTCTTACTACCAGTAAGGGACTTCAGTGACAAACCCATCAATATATGCTTTCTCGGTTTCAGGTGACCATTCTTGACCAAAAAGAGTACATCCTGGCTCAAGGAATCAGAGCGGCGCATTACTGAGTCTGAATATTGTCCGGTTTTGGGTCCTCCAATTAGTGTCTGAAAGAAAGTCTTGACAAGTTCAGGAGGTTCTCCCTCACCATGGTTCACAGCTTCAACAGTTAGTGGATCTGGGAGTGGCTCTTTCGTAACAGCCTTTAGGGCCTGTCTGAGCTGTAAGGCAGCTTTTGTGATCTGACCCTCGGGAGATGATGTAAAGTCATACACTGCCTTGATGGAATCATACTCAATATCTGTGCTGTGGACAATCACCCCTTGCCGGCGGGACTCTGGAGAATGCAATAAAATTGTGCCCTGAAATTTTTTGGTCAAAAGATCTCCCAGATATTGTGGTTTGCTTACTGTAGAGACTACTTCAAGTTCTGTACAGAGATCTATATACTGTTCATAGATGGATGTAAGACGTTCAGGTCTTTGGCAATCAATGATGTTGTCTTTGACATATAAATAGATACAGTCAAGGGGGAACTTGGCACTAACACGTTCCTCAGCAACTGGTGGTAGATCATATCCTCTTGCCCTGTCTGCCCTCCGTATGTGTAAGGATCAACAACTGTGGTGGAACTGGGCTTCTTTAGCTATTAGGTCAACTCCACTAATTTTGACTAGTACGTGTGATAGTTTGAGGATATTTGCTATCTCCCTGATCTTTTCTTCTGCTTGCTTAGTTAGTAGTTTTCCTGGGAGCTCTTTTGTTCCATCTGGGCGTATTTTAACCTTCTTGTCACAAAACAAACATGTACTGGGAAAAATACCCACAGTAGACTCTCTTCTACTAGTAGAGCTAATAGGGCTAACACACGCAGATGATGATGATGATTCGGAGCGCAAAATCTTTCTTTCTGGGCCTGAAGTGTCATGAATAGGCCTAGACACAGGTTGAATAGCAGTAAAATTCTTATAACATTTGCTGTGGTAGCCATCATCCTCTCCTGGGTCACTTGGTAACGCCTCAATAACTGCTCTGTACTTTGATGTTTGGAAGTTTTTGCACTGTTTCCTAGCTTCGGCAACACGTGTTACTACATTCCATTTGTCAGGTTCCCAGGGTAGAATCTTTGATTCAATGGGCAGAACATGTACAAGACATCTGGAGGGCACTGGCTGCTGGGTAGATTCTGTAAAAGAAAGACAAAAGGAATCATGTAGACTCCTTATGGTTAAACAATATCAATAATTTATGTCAGTTCTCATCAATAACCAATTTGTGACTGAAAAGAAAAGAATACGAGCTGAGTGATAAACATACCAGTATAATCTTCTCGTGCGGCCATTTTGAAACAGCGTCAGTCTTTAGTAGAAGGTCTCTTAAACTGAAATCACCACACCATACCTGCAGAGAATGCAAAAATGCCAGTGAATGTCATTTTTAACTAATGAACTTTGGACATGTTACGTAAAGTCATCTACCAACACGAGCTTCAACTTTGTTCTCCAAAGTGTAACCGATATGCTTTTGGGCCCTCAACAAGAACCTTTCTAATATAAAAACGCCTGATACTATTGCTTCTTAAGTTGCTTTTTTCTATTAGGAATACAAAAGATATGATCAAAGTAAGTTATAGGGTTGATCTCCAAGTTCCTAATATAATCTGTTTTAGGCCAATTGACACCATAACTCACCTTTCTTAAACAAAAATGCCAGGGAATATATTTTCTTAAGTGATGTATTTTGGATAAGGTATGTAAGGTCATTCACCAGTATGAGTTTCAACCTTGTTCTCGGAAGTGTAATTAAAAACCTATTGAACCCTCCAAATGAACCCTTCTTAAATGGAAACCCCTGAAATTTTGTTTTCTTAAGTTGCATATTTCAACTCAGTAGTATAATGGTATTGATCCAGCTGTTATTTTCAGTCTTGTTCACCAAAGTGTAAATAAAGGCCTATTGAACCCTTTTGGGGGGCTTGGGGGCCTGCCCTCTAAACCCCAGGAATGTTGAACGTAAGAAATGTTTTTTTTTTTTTTTTTTTTTCATTATATTAGTAGCAGCCAATCAACATTATCAAACCTTTCGTTCCCAAAAGTGTAAATGAACTCCAGTGGGCTCCTGACTATATGAAACCTATGTCGCTTGGCACTGCGTCGGGAGTGTTTGTAAAGATATTATTGACTGACTTTAGTAAGTGGTTTGTGAGAACTGGTATGTATGTATATGTACTTGAATGTCCACACGTACTTGCTGCTTCTATCTATCTATCTATCTATCTATCCATCATGCTATCTATTATGATTTGTAATTATAATATCGAGTCCTGACATATACACGCTACGTCTCCAATCCTGGCTGAAAGAATTAGAGGGTGTTAGTGTGGGTAGCACACACGTCTACATGTGTATTCTATTCACACGTACACACACACATGCTACTCTACATATTCTGTTCACACACATGGTACTCTGTATGTTTATTCTGTTAACACATACAAACACATATGCACACACACACTACCCTATGTCTGTCCTGGCCTGAATGTAAGTGTAGTCTATTCATAAACCCACACACATAAACAACTACTCTGTGTGTCCTGGCCTTTGTGTGTATGCATGTGGATATCAGTCAAGTACACACGTTTGCACACACACACACACACACACACACACACACTACTGTCCTGGCCTTTGTGTGTGCATGTGGATATCAGTGAAGTACACATGTTTGCACACACACACACACACACACACACACACACACACACACACACACACACCTACACACATACACACACACTACTGTCCTGGCCTTTGTGTGTGCATGTGGGCATTACTCAAGTACACACAGCTTCAAGCGAACACGCACACGAACACACACACACACACACACACACACACACACACACACACACACACACACACACACACACACACACACACACACACGCAAAACCACGTCCACCTCCTGCGATACTTGACTTTGGAAGGACCGACCAACAAAAGACCGCAATGCATAAACCACTTTGACAATGCAGTAAATTTAGGCGTTTCGACAGGGACCAAGACTTTTACGAGAGAGTGAAATAGGGAGAGAAAGACTGAAGCCAAGACGTAGGTCACAGAATCAGATGGGAGGAGGGGGTTGTGTTTATAACGTTTTCTGAATCTTATTTTAGGCCAGTCTTGCCTAACCTATCCATATTTGCTCAAACTGAACCTGGCCTAACCTCGAGTGACCTAATTCAACCTAAAATAACCCAAACTAATCTAACTTAACCTCACCTAACCCAGTCTAATTCTATTTAACCTCACTATCTCACGTAACCTCCCCATACCTAAACTAACTAATTCTGACGCAGCCTAACGGCATCTAACCCTGCCTAATCCTACCCAGTCTCACTTAACCATGCCATATCCGACCTAACGAAACCCACTCAAGCCTCAAATGACCAAATCCCAACCGAACCTAACCCAGCCTAACCCAACCCAATAGAACCCAACCCAAAATATATCAAAACCGAGCTATTCTAAAGCAATCTAACCTAATCCGTCTATATCTAGTCGATCTGAACCCAACCCAACCAAAAATTATCTAATCAGACCAAACCCTGCCCAAAGTGACCTAACCTAACTTTCGGTCGCCCATAAAATCGCTATATAAGAAATGATGCTCTCTGAAAGTCTACGGGTGTAACAGTCCACGTTTCGCCTGTTCTGTGTAAACGTATAAGTTTGTGTGTGTGTGTGTCTGTTTGTGTGTGTTTAGAGTGTGTGAGATGTGTTCTGTAAGGAGAAATTTATACTGTCTCTCTCTCTCTCTCTCTCTTTCTCTCCAGTTCAGTTTAGAAGTGCATATGTAAGTCTGTGTCTGACCTTTTACCTTATATCTGTCTCATTCGCAACGGCTTCAGTATATCATCTTGCCTGGTCATTATTTACAGCCTCGTATCTGTATAATAAACCGTGAAATATTTAATTGGCGAACCGTGGCAGGAATACTAGAAAAAAAGAGGTTTGATGAGAGAAAAAGACCAGAGAGCAAAACTAAAAAGAACAGAGTATGAGATAAAGAGAGCAAAAGATTGAAACAAAACGCAGAATGGCATGAATGGGGCCAGAAAAATTGAAAAAAAGAAGAACGATAAAAAGTACACAGGATAACAGTAATATACGGCTTGGATAGGTAGCTCTGAGGTCTGATTAGGACTATGAGGAGTGCAAGTATAAGCAGACGAGACTACGTGGTTCAGAGGCTGATGAAGGCTATGAGAAGACCATGTGTCGTGTCCTCCACTCTCTACTTACCTCGTAACAGCTATAAGTTCTATATCTTCGTCTTGCTCTCTGCGAAGACGTGACAAGGCGTCAGCCACTCGGTTCTGGTGTCCTGGCAGGTAGGATACCTCTAAGTCGTATTCGGCAACCTGTACCAGTATCTGCCATCTAGCTATTCTGCCAGAAGGCTCCCTCACATTAAAGAGCCACGTGAGGGGTCGGTGATCCGTCTGCACAATCACTTTGTATCCCAAGACAAGAGGCCGATTTATCCGCAATCCGTACACAATACTTAAGGTTTCTTGCTCGATAGTGGCATAATTAAGCTCAGCTTTATTTAATGCTCTACTAAAATATGTCAACGGTCTAAGGTGTCCATCCTCATCTTCCTGTTGTAATACCCCACCTATCGCAGTACCACTCGCGTCAGTTGTCAGATAGAATGGTTTATCAAAGGAGGGAAACTTGAGTACGATGTCGTCAGTAAGCTTACTTTTCAGACTTCTAAAAGCTTGATCAGCCTCATCGTTCCACTCGATTTTTTGTTTACTGTTTTTCACTTCCTTCTTTCCACGAGTCAGTTTTGTGAGAGGCAGAGCAATCTTAGCATAGTCACTTATGAATCTACGGTAATAATTAACTAACCCTAAGAAAGATTGGAGTTCCTTCAGTGTCTTAGGAACAGCAATTTCCCTTATGGCTCGGACTTTATCCGGTTGGGGCCGCAAGCCTTCTGCAGAAATTAAGTGTCCTAGGTAAGACACTTCATCCTTGAAAAAACTGCACTTCTCTAACTTAAGAGTAAGTTGAGCTTCCTTAAGTCTGGCAAGGACCTCATCTAGGTTCTGTACATGTGAATCAAAATCCTCACCATAGACAATTATGTCATCCAGGTAAGTATGACTGATACGCCCTGTCAGTCCTATCAGGACTTCGTTAACGATCCTTTGGAACGCAGCAGGGGCATCTTTTAAGCCAAACGGTAGACTATTATATTCCCAATGACCGTCTGGTGAGGAAAATGCGGTCAGCGGTCGTGACGCCTCATCCAGAGGGATCTGATGGTATCCTTGCCTCAAATCCAAGCTACTGAATACAGTATTTTCTCCTAACTGGGAAAGAATTTGTACAATGTTTGGCAATGGGAAGGGGTCTGATGTTATCTGCTTATTCAAATGACGAAAATCGAGACAAATTCTTAGTCCACCATCCTTCTTGGCCACCGGGACCAAGGGTGAACAATATGGTGATCTAGAAGGACGTATTATATTTCGCTCCCTTAGTTCATTTAGCTGTTGCCTAAGAGTTTCGTGATACTTAACCGGTACCTTATAAGGACGACGGTTTACAACCGGTCCTGTAGCACAGATGTGATGGAGGAAATAAGGTGTAATATTCAGTGGTTCATCAGGCAAGGCAAACACTTGAAGATGCTTTCGCACTAGACGTTTGAGAGCATCATTCTCCTTAGTCTCCGGTGGACATAACTCATCTACTTTTAGAAAGAGCTTAGTTACTCACACCAGTTATTTGCCCTTGCTCATCCTCCTGATTCTCGTCTCACCTTATCTCCTCAATCGGTTCTATTGTCCCCACCCTGTACCTGCCAGATATACTGACCCGGTCAGGGGTGGCGTTTGTGTAGGCAACATAAACCCTGGACTTTCCTCTCGCCTCGCCCGGGACCATCTGTACAATCCCTGGCCACAGCATAGCAGCGAAAGTACTACCAGGATTAGGTGAGAATAACCCAAAGGACCATCCTGAAATTTCAGTCTCTAACGAGATCATTCCACTTGTGAACGGATCAATCACGACTGTCTCACTCGTCATACAACGCCCAGAGATATACTCCTTGTCATCTGATAAGCCGGTTTCAACTACATGCAAGGAGGAAGCACCATCTATGCGAAGATTCTCCTCTCCCGACTGTAATTCTACCTTCTCCCCATCGATCTCTATGCACAACGGATCTGGTGTAATACATATATTCCGAGCGAAAATAAAATCGGAACCTAGAATCACTGAAATAGTACACGGTAAGTTCCTCACCACTACTAATTCACTCTCGTAGGTGTGACCAGCCAACCCTATAGGCAGGCTAACCACTCCTACCACCTCAAGCTCATTACCACTTGCGGATACTAACCTTCGTCCTTGATACGGTCTGAGCTCAGGCTTGGTCTCACCCAAATTCTCATAGGTTCCTTGATTAATGAGCGATCGACATGCTCCGGTATCCAAGAGCATGGGGCAATCCCTCATTTCACCACACGCTCCCATAATCATCACCAGATCCGTCCCGTCTATATGCCTCTCTCTCTCTCTCTCTCTCTCTCTCTCTCTCTCTCTCTCTATGAGGTTCTGTAGGGTGAATGATAATGTCAGTACAAAGTATGATTTTATTGATATAATTATTATAAAATAAATAAAACATGTTATTATAAAATAAACAAAGCATTTTAACACATTTAAAGATAACTACAGTTCGCGGTTAGACAAATGTAGCCAGCTTTTAAGCTCGCGTCTGCATACAGTCTCTCTCTCTCTCTCTCTCTCTCTCGATCAGTATCGTGTCCAACCTCCATTATTTCTAATCACTTCTTGCAGGCGGTTTGGCATAGAGCTGACATGATTATAGATTATGTGCTGTTTCCTGTGCATGACTTCCCATTCCCGTTGAGTATGCTGGAACAGATTTGCTGGCGTTCTCTCCATTCCCTGTTCCCAGGAATTGACAATGTTTCCCCACACATTTTCGATGGGATTTAAGTCACATGACTTACTGGGCCAGGGCAAGAGGTCCACATCATTTTGTTCATCGAACCACCTCCTCACTGTTCTTGCCGTGTGAACACTACAATTGTCCTGCATGAAGAGGATCTTCTCTGGGTAAGGGAGAGCATAGGCCCGTACTGAAGGAAGCATCACCTCTTCTAAAATTTCAAAGTAAGTATCTGCGGTGAATCTTCCCTCAATCCGAGCCAACTCCCCAGCACCATATAGATGGATC
>NW_027643635.1:55000-89979 GCF_032717465.1 Coenobita brevimanus
AGAATATTAGGAATTAAGTGGTGGGAAAGGATACCAAATAGTAGAATTAGAGAAATAACGGGAGTGCAGCCGATCGATGAATATGTTAGATTCTCACGATGGAAGTGGCTAGGACATGTGTATAGGAGACAGGGAATAGTACGAGGTACACCAGGGTGGGTGGCACCTGGTAGGAGAGGTAGAGGAAGGCCAAAAGAGACGTGGGTGAGGACAATGAGACGGGAAGCTGGAGATGAGTGTTGGGGAGATCTTGAGGAGTTAGCACAAGATAGGATGTGGTGGTGTGAGTTCATCGAGGCCCTATGCATCCCCGAGGGTGCCACAGGAAATGATTGAACTGCAAAAAAAGGACAACTTCATCCTGCAGTTCAGCTGTCTCTTGTGTCAGATAAACCCGATGCCACAACAACAACACCTTTATTCATTGTGTTATCGCTGCCTTCACTTGATTATAGTTACCTGGGGACACATTTTGTACTGCAGGCAACAGATACAACCTACATTTACGTCACTACTAGGTCTCTCTCTCTGTCCAGAATCGTCTGGAGGTAGCAAGAATAAAGCTGAGATACGTCCTGGGGAGAAGGGGTTTAGGCAATCTTGGTAGCGGCAGACGATTTTATTCAGCAAGAGAGACAACCAACATGGAGGAGAAGGAGGGAGAGGCTGTCCAGTAACACCTTCAGTTCGGTGACTTATTTTTCCATTTATTCTTGCTGCCTCCAGACGATTTTATTCAGTTCAGGAGAGATTTACCGCAGTGGATGGGTTAAATATTGGCATCATGTATTCTTTAAGGCTAAATTAAGTCCTCCCTGGAGTTGATTACAGACGTCTGGAGGTAGCAGGAATAAATAAGCAAAGAGGGTCATCGTACTGAAGAGCTTAACACCTTCCCTAAGATGAAGTAGGCAGCTGGTCCATTGCGACAAGTGGAAATGTTGAGTGGGAGAGACACAGGGTACAACTTAAGTCTTAATTTTCTCTCCTCAGTTTCTCTAAGATGGGTCCTGTGTAGCCCAAAACGTTAGGGAAAATAAAGAATGCCAGCTCTAACCTGTCTCCCTGCCACCCAACCTTTCCACTTGTGATATCAGTGCCTCCACGTGCAGGCGTCCCTCTCCACCACCAATACCGACACTAGTTACATGGGCGCTACCCCTCCACACCACCTTCCACACATATTAGCATGCCATGTTATCCCTCTCACCTTACCTTTCTCCTCTGGCCATATTTCTCGGCCATAAAGTCACATTGAGGGGAAGGTTTGAGGGGCTGGATATCACAAACGCACACGATTCCCACCGCAAATGCTGAGGGAAAAAAAAAAAGAGAGAAATGGGAACACCGAGACCAGTCGTGGTGTGTATATTGAAGTGACCCCCTCCCTCCCTCCGTTCTCTTTCACCTCTCGAACCTCCTATCTTCTCTTCACCTCTAACCATTCCTCCTCCTCTCCCTTCTTCATTCCTTTCCCTCTCCTTCACCTCCAACTTTCCTCCATCTCTCCTCAACCAACCACCCATTCTACTACTCCCTCCCTCTCCATTCCTTCCCTCTCTTCCTTCTCCCCATTTTCCCATAATTTTTTTCTTTCTCCTCCTCTTCCCTTACCACCGACTTCCCTCTTTCCTTCCACCACCTTCATCAATCCATTTTCCAACTTTCCTCCACTCTCTCTGTGTCACCGGCATTCTCTCCCTCTCTCCGTCATCCCTCCTTCCTTCATATTCCCTCCATCTCCTCACACACACACACACACACACACATTAATCGATGTATCACTTGAACACATTAATGTCTTGTTAAATTGGTGTAAACCATAACCGCATTATTTTCAAACCTAGTTCCACCGAGTGCGAACCGTAATGGAAAATAACACACGGGATAGAAATTAGACGTTCTTTATCCTAAACAGTGTTCGGATCTGCACACTGATCGTTCACCTCTGCAGCTCGCCTTCCTCTTTGTCCTTCATTTCCATCATATTGTCCTGAGGCTGTTTCTATCATTCACATCCCCGATAACTAAGGGTGTATCTTTTGTACTATGAATAGTGAAACAAGACGAAGACATCCCCAACCTCTCTCCCCTGCCACAGCCCCCACCTTCCCCCCTGCCCCTGCCCCTCCTCCTGTCTATTCTTTCAAAGGCGGAATGAACAAGTGCTGTTGCTTAGTGCGATTAAATATTGTATTCCAGTAATTCTTATCATCTTTTCTTAACAAACTCATCGTGTTATAATTAAATATAGCTAAAAACTATACATAACTGAACGGTAAAAAGTGGCTTATTGACTGTTATTAGTCTTGCTGTAAATCTGATCGGTAGCAACTTCAGTTGAGCTTGTGCATCGCGCATGTCTGTAGCATCAAGTGTACCAATGCTTCCGATGCACTCAGTGATTGAGAGGTGATATTTAATTTTATTTTCTAATATTAGTTGTCTAGGCTTGTGAAACTCTCAGAACCACTTTGTATTAATCCCGAAATGCAGATAGATTAGTCAGTAGTTTGTGTGGTTGTGTTTGATGCTTGTGGATTACGTAGCACGTTGGATTGTGGCAGGTGAGGTAACTGACTTGTGACACGAGACGGTTGGCACACCTGCGTTGCCCACCACGTGCCAGCTGCCCTGCTCCAAAACACTAGTTCCCGTCTCTTCCCGCAGGTGGCGTTGCAGATGAAAGTATTCTTTAATTTGTGTGGGATATGCGTCTTGTCGTGATCTCCGAGAACAAGAGTGACTGTGGACCTGATAGCCTCGCTCTGGTGTGAAGAGACGGGGCCTGACTGAGGTCCCGAAGACTCTAAGGTGAACTGCCCGGCCGCCACCCCGACACCACCGGCAAGGTCAGCCATTTTGATCGTCCTACATTTTGTAAGCGCAAGCTTCTTGATTATTACCTCTTACTGTAACTTCCTTACCGGTTTAAACTGATTGCATTCATCATGTCGTTATTATCTGGATGTTCTATGGAATAGGGGAGGTATTATTATTATTATTGCTGTACAGTTAAATCATCAATTACGATTGTTAACGCTTACCTACCTGCCGGCTTGTGTCGTGCATGTTATTTTCTAAATGTGATAATGACAGTTTAGAAATGATTAGCTGGATTTTATATATTTTCTTCCCCCTCCCTTATATTCACTTTCTTCCTCTTCTTCGTCTTCTTCCTCTTCTTCCTCTTCCTCATCTTCCTCTTCCATCTCTTCCTGTTTCTTCCTCTTCTCCTCTTTCTCTTCCCCCTCTTCCTCTTCTCTTTCTCTTCCCCCTCTTCCTCTTCTTCTTCCTCTTCTCCCTCTTCCTATTCTTCCTCTTCATCATTTTCCTCTTCTTCTTCTTCTTCTACCTGTTCTTCCTCTTCTTCATCTTTCTTCTCCCTCTTCCCTCTTCCCCTTCTCCCTCTGTCTCATCCTCTTCTGCTTCCATTTTTTCCTCGGTCTTTCTGTTCCTCTTCTTCCTCTTTCTCCTTCCTCTTCTTCCTCTTCCCTTTCCTCTTCCTCTTTCATTTCCTCTACCCCATCTTTCTCTTCCCTTTCCATTTGTTCGTCTTCCTGTTCCTCTTCCTCTTGTTCTTCCTCTTCCTTTTCCTCTCCCTTTTCTCTTCCTTCATTTCGTCCTTCCTCCTCCTCTTTCTCTTCCTCTTCTTCCATTTTTTTTTCTCCTCCTCTTCTCGTTTCTCGTCATCCTCTTCCTCCTCTTCCTTTCCTTCCTTCTCTGCTTTTACCTCTTCCTCTCCTTCATCCTGTTCCTTTTCCTCCTCTTCCTCCACGTCTTCCTGCTATTCTTCCTCATCTTACACCTCTTCCTTCTTTTCTTCCTCCTTCTGCCTCTCCTTCCTCCTCTTCTTCCTCCTGTTCTTCCTCATCCTCTTCCTAATCTTCCTCCTGTTCTTCCTAATCTTCCTCCTCTTCCTGACCTTCCTTCTCTTCCTCTCCTTCCGTCTTTTATTTCTTTTTTTTTCCTTTCTCTTTTTCATTCATCTCATTTCCTTTTATTTTCTCCTACTTTCTTCTCCTCCTCTTTCCTCTTTCTCTTTGGCTCCCTTTTTCTTCTCCATTCTTTCTCCTTTCGTCTCTCTCCTCCATTTTTTTCTTCTCTTCTTCCTTCCGTTGTCTCCTTCCTTCTCATTTATTTCTTCTCTCCTTTCTTCTCTCTCATGTTCTTTCCTTTTTCTTCCTGCTCCATCATTCTTCTTCCTTACCTCCCCTTTCTTCACTCCTTTCTTTTCCTTCTTTCCATTCCATTTCCCTCCAGACTTCCTTCTCTCCTTTCTTCTTTCTTCCCTCCTTCTTTTTTCTCTCCTTTCGTCGTCCTTTCTTCCTTTTCCATCATTCATCTTCCTTACCTTCTCTTTCTTCTCTTTTCTCTCCATTCTTCATTCTTTTCTCCTTTCTTCTCTCATTTCTTCGTTCATCTTTCTCCTATATTCTTCATTCTTTCTTTTTTCTTTCGTCTTTCTTCCTTTTCCTTTGTTTTCCTTATTTCTCATTTCCTCTTTTTTTCGTCGCCTTTGCTCTTTCTTAGTTCTAATTTCTTCTTCTTTGTCCTTTTTTGTTTCCCTTCATCTTCTTTATTTTCGTTTCTGTTTTCCTCCTCCTCCTCCTCCTCCTCCTCCTCCATTTCACTCCCCATCGAAAGAAAAATACCAAACGAAATGTTTCCTGAAAATAGGCAGATTTTGAAGGGACTCTGTTGATAGATTTCCTAACTTTTACTATCCTGTTCCTGTCTCTGGATCCCTCCCGTCCCATGTATTTGGGCAAGAGAGTTAGCCTAATATGATGGTAATTCTGTCAGTTAACACTCACTCCCCTTTATTAACTTACTTGGGCCCTTTTGGTTGGATTCACAGTCGTCTTTGGTGATGGTAGGAGGAGGAAGGGAAATGGTTTGAGTGGAAGGAGGAAAGAAGAGCTAGTGGAGAGAGGAAAGGGGAGTTAGGAGGAATGGGAGGTGAACTGAGGGAAGGGAAGAAGTGATGCCAAGGAGTTTGCTGAGGAGAGGAAGGAGAACTTGAGGAGCAGGGAGTGCGGTTAAGTTCTTGGAATCAACTAGTTCTTAGCAAGCTGAATAAAGTCGACAGGAGAGAGCCAGACCGAATTTAACACCTTTTCTACGTGAGAGCTGCCCAAACCTAAAGTATAATCATGTGTGAATAACAAGTAAAATATGAAGGACGTCATCATTGGGAAGAGGTTATGGAAATTGCCTCCCCTAAGCCGAAGAATATCAGTCAGTAGCGTAGGTAAGATAAACACGAGACGTCACCTCCATTAGAGGCTGATGTATATATTGCCATCGTAGGTAATGGGGTAATTGAGGTAGAATACAACACCCTGAATATGAGAACTCTTCTGAATAAAATTATCCGGAGTTAGCCAGCATAAAATGAATAGAGATCATCGTAGTGACGGGATTAAGGCCTTTCACGGTACTGTGTGTTAGTATTCCATGTGTAATCCACTTGATTGAGGATATATTGTGACGCGTAGTCCTAATATTCTAAGTGCATTATTACATTTCCCTGACATTAAATCCTTTCGGTACGATGACGTTCAGCTTAATTTGTTTGTGTTGTTGCCGCCACTGTTTCAGGTGAACCCCTTCAATATGGTTTGTTACGCGTGGCCGATACGCAATGCTTATATTCATATGTAATATTCAGAATCTTTAATATTCATTTATTAGTACCATGCGTAGCATTCTGTGAACGAGTTTATAAATATGAGACTGCAGGAAACAGCCTGGCCCAGCTGTGTGTGGATGTTTTTAAGAGCTGTTTCGAACCATCTTCCTGTATCTGCTCACTGAAACTGAAAATGTTTTATTTAGCCAAAAACATGCATACATTAAGAACAATAAAAAACGTGAATATTTCATTGGCTGAGCCTTTTGAGAGAAAAACTCTCGTAAAAGGCACCTGATTTGCAACACTCTTGGGTTGCTGCTCTCTGTTTTGGCTATTTCAAAAGTATTTAATAAATTAAAAAGATAAGCAAACCTAACACAAATAAGTATATAGGCAAGAACACTCACCAAAACAAACATTCACACCTACAGTAAGCAAAAATAATCGTGTCGTGAAATTTGGTGAAAACATAAGCTAACGGGCTAAGCGTCTGATACATTCGGCCGTCTGTCATACAGACGGTTCATAATGTTTCACGAGTTTCATTTAATCTTCGGACAAAACCGCAACACTACTACTGTTGCTCACTGTACATTCACAATATATGCACACTCGTACACTTGCATGCACGCATGCCTGTATTCACAATACATGCATGCACACACACACAAATGCATACTTGCATTGATGATACACATACCTTAATACAAATGATCATATTCACATTCATTGTACAGTCATAAGCAGATTAATTTTCTCTCCTGAATTTTTTTATATGTAGCATAATATTAGAGGGATTGAATTATTTGTTTATATTGTTGTATGGAAGAATACCTTAGGGTAGCTGAAGAGCGATTTATTGAATAACTATATACGAATACATATTGAATACTAAGTTAATTACTTTATTGCCCTGGCTCTAATAAACCATAATTAATTGAGACCATACACCTTGGGGGAAGCAGCCTAGGTATATAGATGGATAGATAGATAGTGTATCAGTGCCTGTGTGTATCAGTGCATATTAGTGCCTGCGTGTATCAGTGCCTGCGTGTATTACTGTGCGTGCATGCGCTGATCAGTGCTTGTATCAGTGTTTGCGTGAATGAATATGTGCGCACTCTTTCAGCCTCTTCCATTTTGGACTGAAAGAATCGTTCCATTTCCTCCACTTCCAAACTCAGCATCCTCTCACGTTTGCCTCATTCAGTTGCATGCACTCACCTCTGCATCATGTTATCTGTCTCTGCCTCCTCCTCTCTGTCTCAGTCTCTCTCTCGGTCTTTCTACCCTTCTCCTTACCTGATTTCCTCTCCTCAGTTTTCCCTGTCCTCGTAACTGATCCAATCTCTCTCTCTAAATCTTCCTCTGCCTGTGCCTCTGTCTCTCTGTTAGTCTCTGCTTCCGTCTGTCTCTTTCTTTGTCTGTCTCGGCAGTTCCACTTAAGGTGAAGAGTTTTGAGATGTCATAAGTTGAATAAAATCTCGTGGTAGTTGCAATAATTAAATCTAGTAGACATCGTATTGAAGGGGTTCATTATAGTGTGGATACCGACAAGCAATTTTATTCATTTAGGAAGCAGACTTTCCTAATTGAAAGGGTGAGCTTTAGTCTTCACTTCCCCCTCATTACTGTTAGGTCATCGGATTGAAGGTTAGATGTCATAAGGTTTTGGCCCATATTATATGTGACTCTTGAGATTTCCTAACACGTTTTCCATAGCGAATTATTTTGTACATTACACCTTGGTGTCATTCTGAAGGTTACTAATGGAAATTGTGTCTATATCAAAACAATAAACGCAACATACTAAAGAATCCTTAAGGCTTAATACACATAAATCCCTAAAAAAAAAAAAAAAAGGGTGCTATGAAACCTGTGTCGCTTGCCACTGCGTCGTGAGTGTTTGTAAAGATATTATTCACTGACTTTAGTAAGTGGTTTGTGAGAACTGGTATGTATGTATATGCACTTGAATGTCCACACGTACTTGCTGCTTCTATTTGTCTGTCTATCTATCTGTCTATCTATCTATCCATCATGCTATCTATTATGATTTGTAATTATAATATCGAGTCCTGACATATACACGCTACGTCTCCAATCCTGGCTGAAAGAATTAGGGGGTGTCAGTGTGGGTAGCATACACGTCTACATGTGTATTCTATTCACACGTACACACACACACACATGCTACTCTACATATTCTGTTCACACACATGGTACTCTGTATGTGTATTCGGTTAACACATACAAACACATACGCACACACACACTACCCTATGTCTGTCCTGGCCTGAGTGTAAGTGTAGTCTATTCATAAACCCACACACATAAACAGCTATTCTGTGTGTCCTGGCCTTTGTGTGTATGCATGTGGATATCAGTCAAGTACACACGTTTGCACACACACACACACACACACACACACACACACACACACACACACACACACACACTACTGTCCTGGCCTTTGTGTGTGCATGTGGGCATTACTCAAGTACACACAGCTTCAAGCGCGCACACACACACACACACACACACACACACACACACACACACACACACACACACAACCACGTCCACCTCGTGCGATACTTGACTTTGGAAGGACCGACCAAGAAAAGACCGCAATGCATAAACCACTTTGACAATGCAGTAAATTTAGGCGTTTCGACAGGGACCAAGACTTTTACGAGAGAGTGAAATAGGGAGAGAAAGACTGAAGCCAAAACGTAGGTCACAGAATCAGATGGGAGGAGGGGGTTGTGTTTATAACGTTTTCTGAATCTTCTTTTAGGCCTGTTGCGCCTAACCTATCCATATTTGCTGGAACTGAACCTGGCCAAACCTCGAGTGACCTAATTCAACCTAAAATAACCCAAACTAAATTAACTTAATCTCACCTAACCCAGTCTAATTGTATTTAACCTCACTATCTCACGTAACCTCCCCATACCTAAACTAACTAATTCTGACGCAGCCTAACTGCATCTAACCCTGCCTAATCCTACCCAGTCTCACTTAACCATACCATACCCGACCTAACGAAACCCACTTAAGCCTCAAATGACCAAATCCAACCGAAACCTAACCCAGGCTAACCCAACCCAATAGAACCCAACCCAAAATATATCAAAACCGAGCTATTCTAAAGCAATCTAACCTAATCCGTCTATATCTAGTCGATCTGAACCCAACCCAACCAAAAATTATCTAATCAGACCAAACCCTGCCCAAAGTGACCTAACCTAACTTTCGGTCGCCCATAAAATCGCTATATAAGAAATTATGCTCTCTGAAAGTCTACGGGTGTAACAGTCCAAGTTTCGCCGGTTCTGTGTACAAGTAGAAGATGGTGTGTGTGTGTCTGTCTATGTGTGTGTGTGTCTGTCTATGTGTGTGTGTATCTGTGTGTGTGTGTGTGTGTGTGTGTCTGTGTCTATGTCTGTGTGTGTTTACGGTGTGTGAGTTGTGTTCTGTAAAGAAAAATTTATACTCTCTCTCTCTCTCTCTCTCTCTCTCTCTCTCTCTCTCTCTCTCTCTCTATATATATATATATATATATATATATATATATACATACACATCTTTACTCCATGCTACTCTGCATATTTATTCTGTTCACACACATGGTACTCTGTATGTGTATTCTGTTAACACATACAAACACATACGCACACACACACACTACCCTATGTCTGTCCTGGCCTGAGTGTAAGTGTAGTCTATTCATAAACCCACACACATAAACAACTACTCTGTGTGTCCTGGCCTTTGTGTGTATGCATGTGGATATCAGTCAAGTACACACGTTTGCACACACACACACACACACACACACACACACACACACATATATATATATATATATATATATATATATATATATATATATATATATATACACACACACACACACACATACAAACAGGTACACGTTCACAAACACAGACACAAAGACAACCTAACACAGAACCACACCAGCATCCCACCACACGTCCAGGCACACAGCCATAGTTCTGCACAGTCTCGCCTCCAAGGACACACGCTATCCCTCCACACAAACACCCACTCCTTTACATATCCAAATCTACACACGTAGCCCTATCGCCACCTACGTAACCTCAACCTCACTTCCACACACGTAGTTCCACCTCAACAGACGTAACCCCACCTCCTATCATTCGTACACTATTACATCTTCACAAATGTTGATTCATATACACATACATATCCATAAATCGACACACAAAGTTCTGTTTCTATATACATAGCCATACCTTCATATACATGCAGCTGTCCCTGAACACATAAGGCCACACCGTCCCACACACTACTGCACTTACACACATGCTGCAGATTCACCTTAGACACTGCTATTATTTCCCCCCCCCCCACACACATATTTATTAACATACATACCCAAACCTCCATCCACAAAGGATCACTATGAACTCGGCCATCCCTCCAAACGCAGTGTCCCTCCACGACGCATACACAGGCTCTCCTGCATACACACAGACAATTCAACACACACACACACACACACACACACACATATATATATATATATATATATATATATATATATATATATATATTGCCCAAGGTATTCTGTTGAAGGCTTACATGTTTTTATGCTCTCGAGTTCCTTTTTCTTTCTCTTTTTTTCCAGTGTTGTAGTTCTCGTTGGCTGTTTTGTGTTTGCTCTCTCTCTCTCTCTCTCTCTCTCTCTCTCTCTCTCTCTCTCTCTCTCTCCTCTTTGGGGTGTTTATGCTCCTCTCCTGAACAGCTGTCTTCCTGAACTAAATCAAACAGAAAGGTAACGAACTCTCTCCCATCCATGAAACTGAAACCTAACAATATTTCCCCATACATTTCAGCGTGTATGATAGTTCTGAGTAGCCAAATTATATATTTATGCAAAAAAAAAAAGTTAAAATATAATATATTTCTTGAAATGTGAGGTGCATAGTCATTTCACAGCTCTGTCTTCTGTTCAATTGTTAAAATTTAAACAGAAAGTGTTGTATTTCACAGCTCTTCGCCTTACTTCAGAATGCAAAATATAGTGGGAGTGTAAATATTCTTTGTTTACCTCGCTATCACTGTTCAGATTTCACTGCCTGACGTCTGTGTTGGTACCAGGACACTATCAAGCATTGTCTTGCCTTCCATGTATGCATTTCCTGCTTTCAAATCACTATTTTCCACTGCTTCTCATTAATAATCTTTTGTCTACCTGTCTTCCACATTTGCATTTTCTACTTCAATTCACCATCTTACACTTGGTCATTAAGTAACTTATTTTCTCCATCCTCTTTCATGCTGCCATCCTACTAACTCTTTCAGCCTCTTCCATTTTGGACTGAAAGAATCGTTCCATTTCGTCCACTTCCAAACCCCGCATCCTCTCACGTTTACCTCATTCAGTTGCATGCACTCACCTCTGCATTATGTTCTCTGTCTCTGCCTCCTTCTCTCTGTCTCAGTCTCTCTTTCTGTCCTTCTACCCTTCTCCTTACCTGATTTCCTCTCCTCAGTTTTCCCTGTTCTTGCAACTGATCCAATCTCTCTTCCTCTAAATCTTCCTCTGCCTGTGCCTCTGTCTCTCTGTTAGTCTCTGCTTCCGTCTGTCTCTTTCTTTGTCTGTCTCGGCAGTTCCACTTAAGGTGAAGAGTTTTGAGATGTCATAAGTTGAATAAAATCTCGTGGTAGTTGCAATAATTAAATCTAGTAGACATCGTATTGAAGGGGTTCATTATAGTGTGGATACCGACAAGCAATTTTATTCATTTAGGAAGCAACCTTTCCTGATTGAAAGGGTGAGCTTTAGTCTTCCTATCCCCCTCATTACTGTTAGGTCATCGGATTGAAGGTTAGATGTCATAAGCTTTTGGGCCATATTATATGTGACTTGAGATTTCCTAACACCTTTTCCATAGCGAATTATTTTGTACATTACACCTTGGTGTCATTCTGAAGGTTACTGATGGAAATTATGTCTATATCAGGAAACCATTTACTATACTGGGTTGTAACCATATAACCAGATTTTGGCGCCTGGTGGGTTAGTGGGTAATTGTGATGTTCCAATTGGATTGAGCCGGTGAAGGTTTATATCCAAGAGATGGTTGGGGTTGATTGCTTATGTAATGCCACTCAGGAATGAGTGAGGCTGGTCACTCTCATCTTAAATGTCGGGACCAGTTGCCTAGCCCTGGGCTCCTATGCTCCACATGGGGCAATGTAGGATTGGATGATGGGTAGATGGATGAATTATTATTAAAAACATCTTGCATTTGGTATTGCCAAGTTATTTAACTCATGTTGTCTCCAGATGATAATGTTCTTGCTGCCAACAAGCTACTTTTGTTAATCAAGGTTTGAAAGGAAAGAACTAATGTGTAGTATATTTTCAGGTGTGTGAGTTGACTGAGCCATGGAAACCGCCTACAGAGAGGGAGCAGGGGGGGAGAAGAAAGCCAAATTAATACCAACCAGCTGCCACATAAATACCAGCCAGCTGCCTGGACAGGAAACCAGAAGTTCCCTTTCTCCTACGGTCCACCATCCTCCTCATTTGGCATAGGGAGTTGAGGGAGAAGGAAGGGGAGACTGAGGATAAGGTAGGAATGGAGAGGTATATGAGAGGGGGGGAGCAGTGAAATGGCAGGAGACAGGGTGACTTGGAGGCAATTTGTTTGTGGCCACCCCTTACAGGATTAAGGCGTCCTGCTATAGGTAGACAGGTGGTGTAGATTTATTCAAACCAGAGATCAGTATCTCATTTTGGTGTGTGTTTGATTTTTTGCTGAGCAGATAGATGATGATTGGATGACATTTGTATGGGGGAGTACATGATGAGGGTTGACAGCACTTATTTAACTTGAAAAGTTGGATGGATTATTGGATGGTTTTTATGAAATGCATGTGTGTGGATAGTTATGCCTGTGTTGTGGTATCAGGATTTCAGGGCCTTGAATGATGTGTGGGGATGTGGCCCATTAGGCATGCCATTGAGACTTAGAGTAGTTCTCGTTATTCTTAAAGTAGTTATTATTATTACTATTATTATTATTTGTGGTAGGTGGGGGCGCTCACCATCCACTCACTCGATGTAGTGCTGTTCTCGGGTGTCTGCCCTTTCCTCTCCTCCATCCTTCTTTCCTTCTATTCTCTTCTGTCTTTCTTTCCTTCATTCTTTCCTTGTCCTTCTGAATACAGGTGACTTTACATTCCCTCTTCTGTTTTTCTTTCCTTCATTCTTTCCCCTTCCTTCAGCCTGTGGGTGACTACACTGAGTGATAAGTCAAATGGTTTCCTGTGCACCAGGAAACCATTTACTATGCTGGGTTGTAACCATATAACCAGATTTTGGCGCCTGGTGGGTTAGTGGGTAATTGTGATGTTCCAATTGGATTGAGCTGGTGAAGGTTTATATCCAAGGGGTGCTTGGGGTTGATTGCTTATGTAATGCCACTCAGGAATGAGTAAGGCTGGTCACTCTCATCTTAAATGTCGGGACCAGTTGCCTAGCCCTGGGCTCCTATGCTCCACATGGGGCAATGTAGGATTGGATGATGGGTAGATGGATGAATTATTATTAAAAACATCTTGCATTTGGTATTGCCAAGTTATTTAACTCATGTTGTCTCCAGATGATAATGTTCTTGCTGCCAACAAGCTACTTTTGTTAATCAAGGTTTGAAAGGAAAGAACTAATGTATAGTATATTTTCAGGTGTGTGAGTTGACTGAGCCATGGAAACCGCCTACAGAGAGGGAGCAGGGGGGGAGAAGAAAGCCAAATTAATACCAAGCAGCTGCCACGTTAATACCAGCCAGCTGCGTGGACTGGAAACCAGAAGTTCCCTTTCTCCTACGGTCCACCATCCTCCTCATTTGGCATAAGGAGTTGAGGGAGAAGGAAGAGGAGACTGAGGATAAGGTAGGAATGGAGAGGTATATGAGTGGGGGGGATCAGTGAAATGGCAGGAGACAGGGTGACTTGGAGGCAATTTGTTTGTGGCCACCCCTTACAGGATTAAAGGGTCCGGCTATATGTAGACAGGTAGTGTAGATTTATTCAAACCAGAGACCAGTATCTCATTTTGGTGTGTGTTAGATTTTTTGCTGAGCAGATAGATGATGATTGGATGACATTTGTATGGGGGAGTACATGATGAGGGTTGACAGCACTTATTTAACTTGAAAAGTTGGATGGATTATTGGATGGGTTTTATGAAATGCATGTGTTTCGTTTTCGTTTTCGTTTTTAAAGGCTCCAACATGCTTGCATGTGTCGGCTTTGATCACCTAATGGCGGCTCTCCACGCTGCACAATCCATTTGAGCCTCCCTGTTCAGTCCCTTAACCCTAAGGTCACACTTCATGACCTCGTCCCATGTCTTTCTTGGTCTACCCCTCATAACCCCACCCCCAATATTAACAGTTCTCACCTTCCTCACCCAATTATCATCCCCCATCCTCTTCACATGTCCAAACCACCTCAAGCTACCTCTCCTCATCACAACACCAATACACTCCAGTCCCATCCTACCTCTCAACTCTTCCATTGTAAACCCAGCCCCTCCAGGCCTTGGACGCAGGGACGCACTGCAGATCCACCTAATCATTGTCATTTCTGTATGTCTGAGCCAGTGAATGTCTTCCTCCTTCACTGCCCAGGTCTCACTGCCATACAGCATTACACTCCTAACACATGCTGCATACAAAGACCCCTTAGCACGTAGGGAGAGCCCTTTCAATGTCAGGAGAGGCAAGAGCTCCCTGAACTTCTTCCAACCACTTTTCACCCTAGCCACAGAGCTAGCTCCAGCCCCACCTCCAGCACACAACATGTCTCCCAAATAACAAAACTCTTCCACACACTCAAGAGATTCACCAGCAAGTTCAATCCTTTCACGTTTGATAATCTCCACCTGCTCACCCCGGCACGCCGTACACATAAAATCAGCATTATCTCGCAGTCTACCTCTGATACCACTACATCTCTTATGCACCCATTTATCACACACACCGCACAAGATGGAATTACTTCCCACGCCCTTATGGCAAACTGCACATGGCCACTCTCCCTCGTCTTTGACAGTACCGCCACCAACCCTAGATATCATCACTTTTGTTTTAGCTGCATTTACCCTTAAACCCTTTTGCCCCATACCATCTCTCCACTTCCTAAACCTTTCCTCCGCCTCCCTTTCATTCTCTGCAATCAACACCAAATCATCAGCATACAACAATTCCCACGGGAGTCCTTTTCTAAAGTCACGTGAAAGGGCTTCAAGTACCATGATAAACAACATGGGACTCAAGACTGACCCCTGATGCACACCAGCATTCACGGAAAACTCATCACCCAAATCTCCATTCACTCTCACCTGGGTGTGAGGACCCACATACATGGCCATAACCACTCTAACCAGCCACTCCTCCAAGCCAAGCTTTCTCATTGCCCACTTCACCACCTCTCTAGGGACTCTGTCAAAGGCCTTTTCCAAATCAACAAAAACGAAATAAAGATCTCTTCTCCTACCAGTATATATTTTTCCTGAAGCTGTCGAACAATGAATATGTCATCAGTGGTCCCCCTACCTGGCATAAACCCAAACTGCATCTCATCAATATTCACTCCTTCTCTAATCATACCTTCTAAAACTCTCTCCATTACCTTCATTATTTGATCTAAAAGCTTTATACCTCTTTAATTTCCTCTTTCCAGGGCATCACTTTATACACATTTACAATTACACACTTCAGCCAATCATCTGGGACAACACACTCATAAATAATCCTATTTATCAGGTCAGTGACTAAACTCACCCCTATATCGCCTGAGGCCTTCAACATTTCGGCAGTCAACCCAGACACACCTGCTGCCTTCCCCACCCTCATCCTGCCTATTGCCTCACTCACAGTAGCAGTATCAATCAAAGGCCAAGGGCCAGACACTGGATCTGCTGGCTCCAAACCTTCCCTGTCCCAGTCAAACTCCTCATTCAACAACCGGTTATAATGCTCTCTCCATGCATCTTTAATATCCTCACTGTTCACCACTACCTTTCCTTCATCATTCTTCACACACTGCTCACCTATGATATCCCGATTATCCCTCTTCACCTGACCTGCCACCCTAAATATATTTTTCCTTTCCCCATGATTTAGGTTATCAAGTAATTGTCTCTGTGACTCAGACTTTGCCCTGTATACCTCTCTCCTAGCCCTACGCTTGGCAGCCAAATATTCCTCTTTGCTACCACCCTTCTTCCATTCCTGGAAAAGCCTTCTTTTCTCCTTAACTGCAGCTTCTACACCCTCATCCCACCACCAAGTTACTTTATGTCTTGGTGGTCCTCTTGTCCAGCCACATGTTACATCAGTAACTCTCAAGAAATATTTCTTGAGGGCTCTGTACTGTTCATTAACGCCTCTGTCTACAGCTCCCTGTTCAGCCACCACTCTCCTCAACTCGCTATAGAAGGCATCCCTTACTACTTGGTTTTTCAGCTTTCATATTTTCCTCCTAGGTACACCCGCGAACCAAAGTTTCGGTACCCCCCTCGATGGAAGGAAGTTGAAGTCAGGGTTAGAGAGAGGGCAGGTGAACGGACAACCGTGAGTGGTACTTTGGAACTGAGCTACGAGGCGAATAGTGAGAAACCTAATGACACTGGATTCGAAACATTTCCATGCAATTCACCTGCAAAACATTATGCGTTCGTAACATACATACTGTAACATATAACATAGACTACTGTGTTATCATGGTGTCCTGTGATACTGACCCATCTGTTTCGGATCCTCATCACACAAATAAAGCACCGAGCCAGTTGTATATAAGTTGCAACTTGTCATTATAACTGCAGTCATAATTTTTGTGAATGTTATCCCTGGATTGTCTATAGCTATTATAAAGAATGATTGTGAATTTAATGTTGATTTTCACAGTAGTTGTGCGAATGGTTATAAATGTGGCAATTATTTTATGTGGACGACTAAACCACATTGTGATGGACAGCGGAGAGCATTCGCCAATAATTTACTATAACCAGATGAAATTAGATGTAAACAACACAAAATATTATGAGACAACGACGACACAGCTGTGGTATCCTGCTCCGCCTTGTTATCAAGGCCTTAACTGTGGCTTCACCTCATACGTGCATTATTTCCCTTCGTAGCAGCCGTGGCTCAGTGGGTTAGAGCGCTCCGCTCTTACCGAATGGTCGGAGGATCGAATCCACCCAAGGGTCATTTGTAGGCATCAGGAAGGGCATCCGGTCATAAAATGCTACACGCTCCAAACCAAAGTCCTCTACCCAGGGGCAGCGCCTTAGCCCTTATTCAAAAAAGGGGTACCTGGCGTAAAACTCACTAGTCGCTGCCTCATTTATTACTCTTACTTCCCGGTATCCTCTTACTGCGAGTCGTCATATTCCTTGGAGGGTTTCTTGTCGTCTGATCCTATAACCCCTACTGTATTACATTATTCCTCACATCATCACTCCCAGACAAACAACGTTAGCACAAGACTGCTGAATTTGTTAATACCATTATTGCCACTGCCACTACTACTGTAATCCCCCGTTTCCTGTTGTGTCTAATTTCCCTCACAGTACTAGTACTGCTGCTCCTATTACTACTCCACTATAAATCTGTATAATGATAAATATGATTGTTCTTATGTCTGTGTATCTGTTAATCATAATTATTGTCCCTGTCCCACCGTCGACAACTCGTCACTGACCCGGCATCGCTACTCCAGTTCCCACCCACAATGGAGTCTACTCCTCCCCCACTCCGACACCACATTACCCTTCACCTCATCCTTGGGGTAGAAGGCCTGTTGTTCACCCTTTACCTGTGAATATACGTGGCATGCATTAATGATAAAAAAGAAGGCATTTAAGAGCTAAACGCTAATCGGCCTCTAAAATATTCTGTTTGCCAAGTCCAAACTTTAGGCCATATATTGATACCAAGAAGGTTTTATGTTGATAACTCAAGCCGTTCATGAGATATAATAGGAACACACACACACACACACACACACACACAGATGCAGTTAAAAACATGATCGCTCCGCCTTCTAAAGGTAGGCAATAATAATGTAATAATAACAACAACATCGTAGATGTGTACTGTAGTGTTCCTAACATTACACTTAATAACTTCAGACCCACACGTGCTTATATTACGGAGCACTGATATACGAGTATTAACCACAAAACCGACCACAGACCGTTCTTATCATTACCACTGCATCATCCCTATAGCACTTCAGCATGGTAATACAACCCACTGTAGTCCTCTGTGAGATCACTACACGTGTTTGGGAAAAATAACAGTGCACAACATGCCTACAAACCACTAAAATAAGCATATGATGTTTCACTGACATCCATCAAATAGCCTAGGAGAAGTTACTGGACAAACAAACAAACGACTGGACACAGACAGACAGAAGCAGAATGTCTCGCATCGGTATGTAACGACCTGACAAAACTCTTGTGATCCTGCATTGCAGGTGTCATCACAGTAATAATAATAATGATAATAATAATAATAATAATAATTAATCACATGTTATTAGGCACGATACTGAGAAGGACACACACTGGCATGGCATGTGTCGACGCAATGCAGAATCTGTTTGCCATGACAGAAGGTTGGGTTGCGGTCAAACATTAATTTAGTATTACTAAAACCCTACCATTACAGCATATTATGGCACTGGTTGGTTTTATATGTCACAGCTGTTTTCACTTGTTTTATCAGGGAGATTATGGTGTTTGTCCTCCTCTGTATCATGGATATTAACATGTGATTACTACTACTACTACTACTACTATTATTACCACCACTACAACTACTACTACTACTACTACTGCTACTGCTATTACTATTACTACGATTATTATTATTATTATTATTATGATTATTATTATTATTATGATTATAACTATGATGACACCTACAAAGCAGGATCGTAATAGTTTTGTCAGGTTGTCATATACCGATGCGAGACATTCGGCCTCAGTCTATGTCCAGCCGTGTGTTTGTTCGCTAACTTCTAGGCAATTTACTGGATGTCAGTGAAACTTTCATGGGTTGTAGGCATGTTGTGCGCTGTTATTTTTCCCAAACATGTGTAGTGATCCCACAAAGGACTTCAATGGGTTGTATTACTATGGTGAAGTGCTACAGGTAAGGTCCAGTGGCAATGATAGGAACAGTCTGTGGTCGGTTCTGTGGTTAATATATCAGAACTCCGTAATATAGGCAAGTTTGGGTCTGCGACTTTTATAAGTATGTAATGTTCGGAATACTGCAGATGTATGTTGTTGCTGTCAATTTTATAATTATTCTTATTAATGCATGCCACGTATATTCACCGGTAAAAGGTGAACAACAGGCCTGGTGGCCCAAAGTTTTCGAGTCAATTCTTAATAGAAAAATTTTAAGGCATCTTTCCTATCACAACCTTCTTTCCGATCGTCAGTATGGGTTCCGTCAGGGACGCTCCACTGGCGATCTTCTCACCAACCTTTCAGACTCCTGGTCATCCTCCTTTTTTGACTTTGGCGAAAGCTTTGCCATTGCACTTGACATCTCAAAGGCTTTCGATCGAGTCTGGCATAAATCTTTAATTTCCAAACTACCCTCTTATGGTTTCTATCCTTCTATCTGTGCCTTCATTGCTAGCTTCCTTTCTGGTCGTTCTATAGCCGCTGTTGTAGACGGCCATCGTTCTTCTCCTAGATCTGTCAACAGTGGTGTTCCTCAGGGCTCTGTCCTATCACCAACTCTCTTCCTTTTATTCATCAATGATCTTCTAAGCTGTACATCTAACCCTATCCACTCATACGCTGATGACTCCACCCTTCACCTTTCCATTCGGTTCCCGCAACGCCCATCTCAACAGTTACTTCAACAAACAAGGGATGAGGCTATGGCACACCTAATGTCTGACTTGGCTCGTATCTCTGACTGGGGTAAAAATAATATGGTTGTCTTTAATGCATCTAAGACTCAGTTCTTACACCTATCAACCCGACAAAATCTTCCACAGGTATACCCACTAATGTTTAATAATATTCAGCTTAATCCTGCATCATCCTTGAACATGCTTGGGGTTTCATTTACTCGGGACTTATCTTGGAAAGATCATATTACATCTCTTGTAAAATCTGCTGCCAAGAGATTGGGTGTGCTAAGCCGACTCCGCTCTTTCTTTACCCCTGCGCAATTGTTGACTCTATACAGGGGTTTTATCCGCCCCTGTGTGGAGTACAACTCTCATGTGTGGGGAGGCTCCCCACATACAGCTCTTCTCAATAGGGTGGAGTCAAAGGCTTTTCGTCTCATTAACTCTCCTCCTCTCACTGACTCCCTTCAACCTCTGTCTCTTCGCCGCACTGTTGCATCTTTATCTCTTTTCTATTGCTACTTTAATGGTCACTGCTCCTCTGAACTGTCTGCTTGCATTCCTCCACCTCTAAGATGGGCACGTAGCACCCGTCTGGCAGCAAACTCTCATCCTTTTTCTGTCCAACTCTCTAATGCAAGAGTTAACCGTTACTCCCAATCTTTCATTTATGCAACAGGTCAGCTCTGGAACTGTCTCCCTCTGTCTGTATTTCCTGCTGCCTATGATCTCCAGTCTTTCAAACGCAGTGTGTCCAGGCATCTCAAAATGATCGGATCTTGAATTTGGCTCTATATTGTATTTTGTTTTTCTCTTGGAGGAAACTGTTACTGCGGGCTCATGGCCTTTGGTTCCTTTTTCCCCGCATAAAAAAAAAAAAAAAAAAAAAAAAAAGGAGGTGAGGGGTAAAATGGTTTGGAGTGGGGGAGGAATAGAGCTCATGGCTGGTGGGAGAGAGGGCCCGGAGGGGGGTGGGGTGCAACTGGGGTAGCGGTGCGGGGTAAGTGACGAGTTGTCGACGATGGGACAGGGACAATATGATTAACAGATACACAGACATAAGGACAATCATATGTATTATTATACAGATTTATAGTGGAGTAGCAATAGGAGTAGCAGTAGTAGTACTGTGAGGGGAATTGCAGTAGACACAATGGGGAAAGGGGGAATAGTAGTGGCAGTGGCAATAATGGTATTAACAAATTCATCAGTCTTGTGCTAACGTTGTTTGTCTGGGAGTGATGATGCGAGGAATAATGTAATACAGTAGGGGTTATAGGATCAGACGACAAGAAACCCTCCAAGGAATATGACGACTCGCAGTAAGAGGATACCGGGAAGTAAGAGTAATAAAAGAGGCAGCGACTGAAGGGAAATAATGCACGTATGAGGTGAAGCCACAGTTAAGGCCTTGATAACAAGGCGGAGCAGGATACCACAGCTGTGTCTTTGTTGTCTCATAATATTTTGTGTTGTTTACATCTAATTTCATCTGGTTATAGTAAATTATTGGCGAATGCTCTCCGCTGTCCATCACAATGTGGTTTAGTCGTCCACATAAAATAATTGCCACATTTATAACCATCCGCACAACTACTGTGAAAATCAACATTAAATTCACAATCATTCTTTATTATAGCTATAGACAATCCAGGGATAACATTCACAAAAATTATGACTGCAGTTATAATGACAAGTTGCAACTTATATACAACTGGCTCGGTGCTTTATTTGTGTGATGAGGATCCGAAACAGATGGGTCAGTATCACAGGACACCATGATAACACAGTAGTCTATGTTATATGTTACAGTATGTATGTTACGAACGCATAATGTTTTGCAGGTGAATTGCATGGAAATGTTTTGAATCCAGTGTCATTAGGTTTCTCACTATTCGCCTCGTAGCTCAGTTCCAAAGTACCACTCACGGTTGTCCGTTCACCTGCCCTCTCTCTAACCCTGACTTCAACTTCCTTCCATCGAGGGGGGTACCGAAACTTTGGTTCGCGGGTGTACATAAGTCCTCTTTTTCATCACTTGTTCTTTAAGCACCATATCACAAATCAATAGTTTGTGCTGCTGCACACACTCCTCACTTCCTATAACTTTAACATCCCTCACTAACCTCCTATCGGCCCTCCTAACCAGAAAATAATCTATCTGACTGCTATTTCCCCCAGACTCATACGTAATTAACCTACTGTCTCTTTTCCTAAAATATGTGTTGCACACAATCATGTCCGTTGCCTCCCCAAACTCGAGTATCCTTTCCCCTTCTGCATTCCTTAGACCATATGCTCATCCCCCATGCACTCCTTCATAACCTTGTGCTGCTTCACCTACATGACCATTTAAGTCCCCTCCCAAAATCACTATCTCATCATCCCGCATACCACCCACTACACGTATTAAATCATCCCAAAATCTATCTTTCTCTGATTCATCCAATCGTGGCTGTGGAGCATATGCCGATATAATCACAGCTATCTTTCTTCCCAACAGAATTTTCACTACCAATATCCTATCGCTTACTCTCAAAGCATTCATAACATATTCCACCCATTTCTCCGCAACCATCACACCAACACCTCCATATCCGTCTGTCCCCCCCTGCCAAAACAACTTATAGCAACAGTCCTTCCCAACAGTCTTTCTGGCTGATCCACCCCTGTACCGGACTTCCTGCCAACACGCCACATCCACCCACCTCCTACTGAATGCCTCAACGACTTCCCCTGCTCTTCCCCTCAAACTTCCCACATTCCATGAACCCACCCTCATCCCCATGGATGATTTACTGTCCTCAGGCTTGCTTTGAAACTTATTTTGTTTTGTCATCTTCAGTATTAATAAAGGGGGACAGACACAGCACAGGTCCCACTCACTGCACAGTCCCAGGTCCAGGCAATGGATCTGGGACCCCTAGCCCACCAGCTTACCAGTGGCTGTGGTAGTGGCCTCGGGGCACCCTGCCAGGACAGCTGCAGGGACACCCTCCAAGCGCGTCTTGGCACTGCAGCTATCCCGCCATTATACACCCACTGATAGGGCAACCTCCTGGGGCGCTACTCCCAGGTTCGGGCCCCTCTCTATTGGGCGTAAGCGGCAGCCTGGGAACCGCAATGCCCTGTACCCTCTAGCACAGGCCCGAGCCCCATCTCGCCCTGGACCCATGATCTATGCCGGCAGAACCCCCGCCACGCCTCCCCCCAGAAGTCCGCCACTAGGTAATGGGGGCGAAGTTTTCTGGCCTTATGCCCTTGCTGGCGCCAACCCCTGTAACGTAGTGGGATTCGTTGTGTGAAATGTAAAGTGCATGTGGTGTAGTGCATAGTTAGTTAGAGGAAATGTTTGGGAGAGTATGCTGGTCTACTCTCCATGTTATTGTCACACTGAAAAGGTCAGCAAAGGGGGATGGTTAGATAGCTAGTGAAACAGGAGCTCCAGCTCTCCCTATCACCAGCAATCCCATTCCTCTCGGGAGTACTACCCTGTTTGGCCCGTGCTACGGCCTCCTCCTGTGTGTGGATAGTTATGCCTGTGTTGTGGTATCAGGATTTCAGGGCCTTGAATGATGTGTGGGGATGTGGCCCATTAGGTATGCCATTGAGACTTAGAGTAGTTCTCGTTATTCTTAAAGTAGTTATTATTATTACTATTATTATTATTTGTGGTAGGTGGGGGCGCTCACCATCCACTCACTCGATGTAGCGCTGTTCTCGGGTGTCTGCCCTTTCCTCTCCTCCATCCTTCTTTCCTTCTATTCTCTTCTGTCTTTCTTTCCTTCATTCTTTCCTTGTCCTTCTGCCTACGGGTGACTTTACATTCCCTCTTCTGTTTTTCTTTCCTTCATTCTTTCCCCTTCCTTCAGCCTGTGGGTGACTACACTGAGTGACAAGTCAAATGGTTTCCTGTGCACCAGGAAACCATTTACTATGCTGGGTTGTAACCATATAACCAAATTTTGGCGCCTGGTGACTTAGTGGGTAATTGTGATGTTCCAATTGGATTGAGCCGGTGAAGGTTTATATCCAAGGGGTGGTTGGGGTTGATTGCTTATGTAATGCCACTCAGGGATGAGTGAGGCTGGTCACTCTCATCATAATTGTCGGGACCAATTACCTAGCCCCGGGCTCCTATGCTCCAGATGGAGCAATGTAGGATTGGATGATGGATGGATGGATGAATTAATATTGAAAACATCTTGCATTTGGTATTGCCAAGTTATTTAACTCATATTTTCTCCAGATGATAATGTTCTTGCTGCCAACAAGCTACTTTTGTTAATCAAGGTTTGAAAGGAAAGAACTAATGTGTAGTATATTTTCAGGTGTGTGAGTTGACTGAGCCATGGAAACCGCCTACAGAGAGGGAGCAGGGGGGAGAAGAAAGCCAAATTAATACCAACCAGCTGCCACATAAATACCAGCCAGCTGCCTGGACAGGAAACCAGAAGTTCCCTTTCTCCTACGGTCCACCATCCTCCTCATTTGGAATAGGGAGCTGAGGGAGAAGGAAGGGGAGACTGAGGATAAGGTGGGAATGGAGAAGTATATGAGAGGGGGGGATCAGTGAAATGGCAGGAGACAGGGTTATTAAAGTACTTATTATTATTACTATTATTATTATTTGTGGTAGGTGGGAGCGCTCACCATCCACTCACTCGATGTAGAGCTGCTCTCGGGGGTCTGCCCTTTCCTCTCCTCCATCCTTCTTTCCTTCCATCCTCTTCTCTCTTTCTTTCCTTAATTCTTTCCTCATCCTTCTGCTTACAGGTGACTTTACACCCCCTCTTCTGTCTTCCTTTCCTTCATTCTTTCCCCTTCCTTCTGCCTGTGGGTGACTCTACACTGAGTGACAAGCCAAATGGTTTCCTGTACACCAGGGAAACATTTACCATGCTGGATGGTTGTATCAGTACACGGCTAGCACCAATAAATATTATGTGTTCTGCTGTTTTAGTATAACTAGACCACCGTGTTGGATCGACGACACTGTCTTTAGTACACGTCAGCTACTCGCCGTCATTGCCCGACACTTCCCACCAAAGGTCCTCTGCCACTAGAAGGTGGAAGCTGGTCTGTTATTAAGTGGTAGCGTAAGGTGACAGAAATGAGCAGATTAAATCTCTCTTTATTGGGTACAGAATAATATAACTGCGACCCGAGAGCTATGTAAGAGCGATACCACCTCCCTTTATAACTATAAAACGGCTTCTGACGCTGTACGCTTTCCAAGCTGACTAGGGCGCGGTGCTGAGGTCAGCTAAAAAGTGAGGTGCCGAGCATTTACATATACTCTGGGCTTATGCAAAAAGTAGAGATAAATGACAACTCTACTAGCACATTATACACCTCTATAAAATGGTATTAAGTACATTCACATATACCAACATAATAAATGGTTCCCCAGGACTTTACACTTACGCACTATTCAGATATCTTTTCACTTCTCCTAACCTTCATTTTATAATTGAAACAGGGTGGCCCTGATGGTCTGCCATCCACCTTCTTTCTATACCACAGCTAACAGCGAAATGATATTTGGTTGTTCATCATTCACACTTCATTACACACTGTTAATTATGACTAAACAGCTTTAAAAATTATTATGTACAATGTGTGATACTACAACTTCATAGGGAAAAGATGTTGACACCAGAACATGGTAATCATATAACCAAATTTTTGTGCCTGGTGACTTAGTGGGTAATTGTGATGTTCCAGTTGGATTGAGCTGGTGAAGGTTTATATCCAAGGGGTGTTTGGAGTTTATTGCTCACGTAATGCCATTCAGGGATGAGTGAGGCTGGTCACTCTCATCTTAAATGTTAGGATCAACTTGCCTCATTGTCCGATGTAGGATTGGATGATGGATGATTTATTATTATTATTATTATTATTATAACCAGTTAAAGTACCTCATCTTACATGGGGGGAAAAGTGCAGGATTTTTTTTTTTCTTTTGGCTGTGACATCTTTTATTTTGCCAAAGGGACCTGTAGTATGGGGCCTTCTGCTGATGTCATATAGTTTATACTTGCTACCACCAGACTGTTTTATTCATATTAGGAGACAGGTTGACGAATGAAGAAGTGAAGGAACGTTGTGGGGTAGATGTGGATATGGTTGAAAAGATTAGGAGAAATACACTGAGGTGGTTTGGACATGTGGAGAGAATGGAGAATGAAAGACTGACTAAGAGGGTGTATGTAGGTAAGGTGGAGGGAGGGAGAGGGAGGGGTAGACCGAGGATGAGGTGGAGGGATGGAGTTGAGAAGTATATGAGGGAGGGGGGGGGTTAGTTGGGGGGAGGGGAGTCAAATGGTGGGTGACAGAGTGACTTGGAGGCGTTTTGTCTGCGGCCACCCTTTGCGGGATTAGGGTGTCGGGCTATAGATAGATAGATAGATAGGAGACAGCCCTCTCTGTGAAGAAATTAAGTCTATGTACAACCCCGTTTCCTACTACCTATTTATCTAAACTGCTATCTTTTCATATTCAGTCTTGAGTAGTAACAAAAGAGTAACACAAGAATAATACTAGTCATTAAGAATTATGTAAATAATGCAGAACCATAGGATTGTCATGTTCTGCTGCAGTCCACAATCTTCCTTTCTGGGAATAAGGAAGTACATGAGGGACTATTACCAGGGAATTGAGCCAGACAAATGATGTAAAATGGATTTGTTCATATTTGTTCTCGTGTACTAGTAGCTGTAGTAGTTGCAACCCCAGGCACATCAGAATATGAATTCAGTGGATGGCAGGCTGAGTTACCCTTCTGTAGTCCACCTTTCTCCTGTTGGGGGATAGGGAAGGCAATCTCCCCCCTTTCATCCTAGTAGTGCCACTCCAGCACCAATACATTAAGAGTTAACTAAGATCTGTATTGAACACCTCCACAGACAAAGAGTTAAATTATCAACAGAGCTGAGATTATCTCCTAAAAACCTGCCACATTTTCAGGGGCTGCCTGTGAAACTTGTGTTGATGTTTCCGTTGTTGCTGTGTTGGTGTTACCACTGCCGACGGGGTTAGTGATGCTGCGATGGGGTTAGTGATGCTGCGATTGATGTCGATGCTGCGATGGGGTTAGTGATCCTGCGATTGATGTCGATGCTGCAGTGGGATTAGTGATGCTGCAATGGATGTCGTTGCTGTGATGGGGTTAGCGATGCAGCAATCGATGTCGATGCTGCGATGGGCAACAATGCTACATTGGGGTTGGTGCTGCAGGCTCCTTGCAACACAGTGGCCTTAACCTGTGGGGAAATTAACTGGTCAGAAGAGGTTAACCTAGGCCATCTGTCTTCAAATCTTATCTACTGCTACTACTACACCTACCACTACAACTACGGCTATTACCGCCCTTCTGAAAAGTGAGTTAGAAAATTTTTGGTTTGTCCACCTTGACTTGGCAAAGATTTGTGTCATTTACAGCCCAATCCCCAAAGCCCTGAAGCAGAGTAAGACAAGGATGGCAATACTTTCACTTTGCATCCTTTCTAAATCACTCTTAGCCAAGTTGAGATGTACAGAGTATTACAGTTGCTCCCCTACTTATGAAATTTTAATTGAGAATTCCTCACCCCATCCTTGGGTGGGAAAAGGAGGCAGAGCTGTTGATAATGATAATGCCTAATGATGAGAGCTAATGATAATGCCTAATGATGATAATTAGGATTAGTGGCAGTGGCAGCCTCAGTAGGCTAAGTAGATCTTTCCACCACTAGAGTATACAGTGCCAGTTAACTTAATCTAGGTACTCATATTACTTGCTCATTGAGAACAGCGACAATGATGATGATGCTGATGATGATAGGATAGGATGCTGCAGTGCCAGGAATCAATCCCTGGCACTATGAGGCCATGAGTTTTGTAAGAATAATACCACAAGACCTAATAAAATCTCAAGCCTGAAGGGTGGTGGAGTGACTATTGTTGACTGGTTAGTAAGATTGTTGAATGTGTGCTTTGAGAAAGGTATGGTGCCAATTGACTGGGCAAGTGCTTGTATGGTCCCGTTGTATAAAGGCATGGGTGATAAGTATGAATGTACTAGCTTTAGGGGTATAAGTCTGTTGAGTGTTGTAGGTAAGGTGTATGGTAGAGTGTTAATTATGAGAGTTAGAGAGGGTACAGAGGGAGTGATTGGTGATGAGCAGTGTGGCTTTAGGAGAGGGAGGGGATGTGTTGATGAGGTGTTTGCTGTGAGACAAATGTGTGAAAAGTATTTAGCGAAAGGTAAGGATGTGTTTTGGGCATTTATGGATTTAGAGAAAGTGTATGATAGAATTGATAGGGAGGCTTTGTGGACTGTTTTAAGATTGTATGGACTTGATGGTAGGTTACTAAAAGGGGTGAAAAGTTTGTATGTAAATAGTAGAGCGTGTGTAAGAGTGGGAAATGCTGTGAGTGAGTGATTTCCTGTGAGAGTGGGGCTGCGATAGGGATGTGTGATGTCGCCTTGGTTGTTTAATATTTACATGGATGGTGTTGTAAGGGAGGTGAATGCAAGAGTTTTAGGTGGAGGTCTGAGTCTGGTGAATGTTGATGGTGGAGAGTGGAATCTGAAGCAGCTGCTGTTTGCAGATGATACTGCACTGGTGGCTGATTCAGAGGAGAGATTGAGACAGTTGGTAGAGGAGTTTGGAAGGGTGTGTGAAAGGAGGAAATTGAAAGTAAATGGGAATAAGAGTAAAGTGATGAAGTGTACGAGGTTGGTAGATGGTAGGAGGATGAATATAGTTTTGAATGGCGTGTTGCTTGAGGAGGTAGAGTGTTTTAAATATCTAGGGTCACATGTTTCTGTGGATGGAAGAATAGATGCAGAAGTGAAGTTTAGAATAAATGAAGTAGGAAAGGTGCTGGGAGGAATGAAAAAAGTGTTTAGATGTCGTTCGCTTAGAATGGACGTAAAGAGAAGGCTGTATGAGGGTGTTGTGGTACCGACTGCATTGTATGGGGCTGAAACATGGAATATGGGTGTAGCAGAGAGGAAAAGTTTGAATGTAATGGAGATGAGGTGTCTGAGGTGTATGTGTGGAGTGACGCGTATGGATCGAGTGCGGAATGATGAAGTGTGAAGGAGAACTGGAGTTGTTCGGGAGATGGCTGGTAGAGTTGAGCAGAGGGTGTTGCGATGGTTTGGGCATATGGAGAGAATGGATAATGATCGATTGGTGAAAAAGATAACTAGATCTGATGTGAGAGGTGTAAGGCTGAGAGGAAGACCACAAATAGGATGGATGGACAGTGTGAAGAGAGCGCTAGATTCAAGAGGGACGTCTGTTGAGCAAGGAAGAGTGGCTGTGCGTGACAGAAATGGGTGGAGAGAAATTGTGAATGAATAAGTGATGACGCAGCCCTGAGGGGATATTCTCCCCCATTTGGTCTGATCAGCTATTTCAGGTCAGGTGCGGGTAAGGGGATGAGTCTGTTATGATGTGGCAGGGGTAAAGCAGCTCTGCTGTCAGGCCCTGCTGCGGATGTCACTGATTGCATTGCGCAGTTGACCCTTGTGCAGTGTGGTGCGGTGAGGATCTGTCCGTTCTCCTCTTTGGGGCTAAGATGCGAATGAACGTCTTTGAATGGATGAGTAAATGGGGAGTGTGTCCTCCTGTCACAGCTACCTCCCTTTCCTTGGGGGAAGCAGCCTAGGTATATAGATGGATAGATAGATAGTGTATCAGTGCCTGTGTGTATCAGTGCCTATTAGTGCCTGCGTGTATCAGTGCCTGCGTGTATTACTGTGCGTGCATGCGCTGATTAGTGCTTGTATCAGTGTTTGCGTGAATGAATATGTGCGCACTCTTTCAGCCTCTTCCATTTTGGACTGAATGAATCGTTCCATTTCCTCCACTTCCAAACCCGGCATCCTCTCACGTTTACCTCATTCAGTTGCATGCACTTACCTCTGCATCATGTTCTTTGTCTTTGCCTCCTTCTCTCTGTCTCAGTCTCTCTCTTGGTCTTTCTACCCTTCTCCTTACCTGATTTCCTCTCCTCAGTTTTCCCTGTCCTTGTAACTGATCCAATGTCTCTCTCTCTAAATCTTCCTCTGCCTGTGCCTCTGTCTCTCTGTTAGTCTCTGCTTCCGCTCTGTCTGTCTCTTTGTCTGTCTCGGCAGTTGCACTTAAGGTGAAGAGTTTTGAGATGTCATAAGTTGAATAAAATCTCGTGGTAGTTGCAATAATTAAATCTAGTAGACATCGTATTGAAGGGTTTCATTATAGTGTGGATACCGACAAGCAATTTTATTCATTTAGGAAGCAGACTTTCTTACTTGAAAGGGTGAGCTTTAGTCTTCATTTCCCCCTCATTACTGTTAGGTCATCGGATTGAAGGTTAGATGTCATAAGCTTTTGGGCCATATTATATGTGACTCTTGAGATTCCCTAACACCTTTTTTCATAGCGAATTATTTTGTATATTACACCTTGGTGTCATTCTGAAGGTTACTGATGGAAATTGTGTTTATATCAAAACAATAAACGCAACATACTAAAGAATCTTTAAGGTTTAATACACATAAATCCCCCCCCCCCCCCCCCAAAAAAAAAAAAAAAAAAAAAGTGCTATGAAACCTATGTCGCTTGCCACTGCGTCGGGAGTTTTTGTAAAGATATTATTGACTGACTTTAGTAAGTGGTTTGTCAGAACTGGTATGTATGTATATGCACTTGAATGTCCACACGTACTTGCTGCTTCTAGCTGTCTGTCTGTCTATCTGTCTATCTATCTATCCATCATGCTATCTATTATGATTTGTAATTATAATATGGAGTCCTGACATATACACGCTACGTCTCCAATCCTGGCTGGAAGAATTAGAGGGTGTTAGTGTGGGTAGCACACACGTCTACATGTGTATTCTATTCACACGTACACACACACACACATGCTACTCTACATATTCTGTTCACACACATGGTACTCTGTATGTGTATTCTGTTAACACATACAAACACATACGCACACACACACTACCCTATGTCTGTCCTGGCCTGAGTGTAAGTGTAGTCTATTCATAAACCCACACACATAAACAACTACTCTGTGTGTCCTGGCCTTTGTGTGTATGCATGTGGATATCAGTCAAGTACACACGTTTGCACACACACACACACACACACACACACACACACACACACACACACACACACACTACTGTCCTGGCCTTTGTGTGTGCATGTGGGCATTACTCAAGTACACACAGCTTCAAGCGCACACGCACACACACACACACACACACACACACACACACACACACACACACACACACACACACACACAAAACCACGTCCACCTCCTGCGATACTTGACTTTGGAAGGACCGACCAACAAAAGACCGCAATGCATAAACCACTTTGACAATGCAGTAAATTTAGGCGTTTCGACAGGGACCAAGACTTTTACGAGAGAGTGAAATAGGGAGAGAAAGACTGAAGCCAAAACGTAGGTCACAGAATCAGATGGGAGGAGGGGGTTGTGTTTATAACGCTCTCTGAGTCTTATTTTAAGCCAGTCTTGCCTAACCTATCCATATTTGCTGGAACTGAACCTGGCCTATCCTCGAGTGACCTAATTCAACCTAAAATAACCCAAACTAATCTAACTTAACCTCACCTAACCCACTCTAATTGTATTTAACCTCACTATCTTAACGTAACCTCCCCATACCTAAACTAACTAATTCTGACGCAGCCTAACTGCATCTAACCCTGCCTAATCCTACCCAGTCTCACTTAACCATACCATACCCGACCTAACGAAACCCACTTAAGTCTCAAATGACCAAATCCAACCGAAACCTAACCCAGCCTAACCCAACCCAATAGAACCCGACCCAAAATATATGAAAACCGAGCTATTCTAAAGCAATCTAACCTAATCCGTCTATATCTAGTCGATCTGAACCCAACCCAACCAAAAATTATCTAATCAGACCAAACCCTGCCCAAAGTGACCTAACCTAACTTTCGGTCGCCCATAAAATCGCTATATAAGAAATTATGCTCTCTGAAAGTCTACGGGTGTAAAAGTCCAAGTTTCGCCGGTTCTGTGTACAAGTAGAAGATGGTGTGTGTGTGTCTGTCTATGTGTGTGTGTATCTGTGTGTGTGTGTATCTGTGTGTGTGTGTGTGTGTGTGTGTATCTGTGTGTGTGTGTGTGTGTGTGTGTGTGTGTGTGTGTGTGTGTGTGTCTGTGTCTGTGTCTGTGTGTGTTTACGGTGTGTGAGTTGTGTTCTGTAAAGAAAAATTTATACTCTGTTTCTCTCTCTCTCTCTCTCTCTCTCTATATATATATATATATATATATATATATATATATATATATATATATATATATATATCTTTACTCCAGTTCAGTTTAGAAGTGCATGTGTAAGTCTGTGTCTGACATTTTACCATATATGTCTGTTTGATTCGCAACGGCTACAATATATCATCTTGCCTGGTCATTGGTCATTACTTACAGCCTCGTATCTGCATCATAAACCGTGAAATATTGTAACTGGCGGACCGTGGCAGGAATACGAGAGAAAAAGAGGTGGGATAAGAGAAAAGGAGCAGAGAGTAAAACCAAAAAATAGAGTATGAGATAAAGAGAGCAAATGACTGAAACAAAACGCAGAAAGGCATGAATGGGGCCAGAAAAAGTGAAAAAAAGAAGAACGATAAAAAGAACACAGGATAACAGTAATATACGGCTTGGATAGGTAGCTCTGAGGTCTGATTAGGACTATGAGAAGTGCAAGCACAAGCAGACGAGACTACGTGGTTCAGAAGCTGATGAAGGCTATGAGAAGACCATGCATGATTTGAGAGAGTTGTCATCGTATAATCAGAGAGGACGTGTACGACTCCCAATTTGAAGAGGTGTGTGTCTATCTATCTATCTATTGCCAGACGCCTGAATCCTGTTTGGGGTGGGCCACAGACAAATCGGGCCTCCAAGTCGCCTCCCTGTCCCCCGCCATTTCACTGCCCTGCTCCCAACCTCACACGCCCCCTCTCTCATATACCTCTCCACCCCATCACTCCATCCTCATCCTCGGCCTCCCTCTCCCTCTTCCTCCACCTCACTCACGTACACTCCTCTTCGTCAGTCCTTTCACCCTCCATCCTCTCCACATAGCCAAACCACCTCAGTGTGTTCCTGCATAACGCTTCCTATCACATCCACATCAAGACCACAACGCTCCTAGCTTTATATCTTCATTCGTCAGCCTGTCTCTCCACGTGACTCCACAGGCTCCTCTTTAAATAACTCATTTCCATCTGCGTTCTCACTCTTGACTTGTGTCCTTCCAACAATGTCCAAAGCTTCACTTCCGTGTAATCATCAGTAAAAAGCCTTGCACGAGGTGTGGTCGGAATCTAAAAACATGCTCTTGACACATCACTAATAAGAGTGAGTGTAAAAATAGATAATAAACACCGCGTTGCACGTAGAGACAGGTGGGAGGCTTTGAAAAACATAGCCATCAACAGATTACCAATAGGGACGTGTGTAATAGACACCCATGTAACAGAGACGAGTAAACACCCTTGCCTGAGAGGTGGGGATGCTGTTAACACACCAGTTATGCTACCTAATTGGGAGAGTGTAATACACAGTAAACATGTTTACTTGAGAGGAGGCGGGAAAGCTTTAGAAAACCTTCCAGTGATATATTAACATCCATATTAAAGAGAAAGCACTGAGATATCTATTAACGCTATTGCCATAAAAGACTGAACCTGAGTCTGTTATCTGGCAGCCACATACGATAAGACATAAAACAAGGCATATCCAATGACTTCTGCAGTACAGCAACGTCTCTTCAAGCTTATTCTTACTTCAGACGATTTTATTCAACTTTGGGCAATCGTATCTGCTAATGAAACTTTGGGCAGGATATCTGGTAAACAAGGCTGTATCTACTGCAGTTTTTCTAATTCCAGTAGGCTTTCCACGACGCTCTTATACAATCGTCCACAGAGCGGAAATAAACTGAAAACATTTGCTGTATTCCGGAAGAAGCAATCGTATCTATAAAAGGAACTGTTCTTAAGCAGTTCACCTTTAGTCACACGAAAACACAGAGACATACAAGCATATAAAGCTGCAGTATCACAAAGCACAAAAACAAAATATATAAAACAGACTAAAAAACGCAGCAACAGTTACAGAAAACACATGGAGCGCGCACACACACACACACACACACACACACACACACACACAACTACGTCCACCTGCGTGTGATACTTGATTTTGGATGGACCGACCAACAAAAAACCGCAATGCATAAACCACTAAAGCCCTCACTCCCGTACAACAATTACGCCAAGAGAGCTTAATGCAAATTGCCTCCCTCACCTCCCCCAACTCATCAACCTACTATACAGACGGCTCTGTGAATAACAGTAAAGCAGGTGCGGCAGTCGTATGCCGAGTAACACTCATTTGGCCTGCGTGTATCCAGGGGATGGAGCCTCTACACTCCAGACTGAATTACATTGCAATTCTTACCGCCATGGATGATGCCCTAGACATCAACCCAACATCCCATACAATCATCCATACAGACTCCCGGGGCAGCGCAATCACAAACGCTAAGAAAACAGGAGCCGTTTGATAACACTCATTTTAATTACTGACATAATTAAGCCACCGCGCAAGAAATACGAGATGCTGGCGGAACTATCACAATTAATTGGATACCCAGCCATGTAGGTATCAAAGGGAATGAATTGGCAGGCCAACTAGCCAAAGAAGCCACGCGGAATATTCACACGTTCAGTGTTGACATAACACCGAGACTCACTCAGATCAAAAGAACAATTAAAAATGCAGGCAGCAACATAATCAACCGCTCAGAACACGCAGCATCAAATCCAGGCGGGCTCCCCTTTCTGCAATATGGTATGCTGCCGCTACAAAATATGAGCCAATAAATGCGTTATTAACAAATTCAAAAGCAGAACACTTTAAAAATATACGACGCCTCCGCCTCGGGATATAAGTGTAAAGCTGATATACTCACAAATGAGGCACAACCCAGCTTACGTGTGAAAACTGCAACACTGATACCCCATTCCCGTTTTCTCCACTATATTCTCAGCTGCCGAAACACCAATAAATTTAACAGACCTGTCAATCTCCCCAACCCAGATACACCCCCGCATAAATACGGCAGAGCCAGCCCCTGAGGAGACACTTAAACAAGCAGCTGCTGCAGTGATTGCTAATACACCCATAACAACCCTAGCAAACATCACTGCACACTTCCCCCACCCTTTTAAAATCACTCAGTCAGGCAGCCACAACTGTCTTCCAGTCACTACATGCACCCCTTTCCATAGTTTGTGGTTCAGGTGTACCGCAATCCCCGCTA
>NW_027643636.1:0-7500 GCF_032717465.1 Coenobita brevimanus
TCTTCAGTGGTCAAGATAGTGAGAGGGAGTGACATAATGACTATTCAAGGGTTCCTTTTTATGCGTGTGGGTGACAGGGTGGGGGACCGGTGAGGTGGGGTGGGGTAGATTGTAAGCGGGGATTAACCCAAGGGGGATTTTGGGGGGGGACATTACCGGACAGGTCAGGTGTAATTCCTATCTGACCTTACCTGTGTCGTAGCAGGAAGGGACAACGACACAGGTAAGGTCAGATAGGAATTACACCTGACCTGTCCGGTAATGTCCCCCCCAAAATCCCCCTTGGGTTAATCCCCGCTTACAATCTACCCCACCCCACCTCACCTTTACCCCACCCTTCCACACACACACAGGCATAAAAAGGAACCCTTGTATAATCAGTATGTCACTCCCTCTCACTATCTTGATCACTGAAGATGGTGGCAGTGTCCACCGAAACTGTTTGGTAATTATATTCTTCGTCTACAAGTGTGGGTTTTATTCACCGGCTCGTAGTATTTTTTTCTTTTAACTAAGATACATGAAATAAGCTACGAAAATACGAGCTTACTTAATGTAAATGAATTATAGTACGTTCAGGATGGAGGGAAGGCATTTTGTATTTTGTTTGTGATGTTATAGTGCAGTGGTTCCCAACCTTTTTGGTCCTGTGGCCCCCCGAGAAAATTATGAGAAGCTCCATGGCCCCTATATAACTCAGATCGTATATTTATATATTTTTAATATTTGATATTGTGCAGAAAACGGTAATTACCCCAATATACTTAAGGCTAAACTAGAACAGTAAGGTATATTTCATACTTGATTTCTGTCAGGTTTTACCCAGACCAAATAACTTATAATATCTTATATTACCAATAAGGCCCATGGCCCCCCAGTCAATGTCCCATGGCCCCCTTGGGGGCCATGGCTCCCAGGTTGGGAACCGCTGTTATAGTGTCTCTCAGGATCCTAGGATCCTGTCTCGGCTGAACCAAATTGTCTGGCGTCAGCTGGAACATGATGCTAGAGTTATGTCGGTCGTGAGGGGGTTAATGATGAGGGTATTGACACTGTCAGGCGCCTATGACTCACTCAGTCGAATAAAATCGTCTGAGTCAGCTGAAATGGGGTACTAGAGTTGTCCCAAGCACCAGAGGGTTAAGAATCTTAACCCCCCAGAGGGGGGTGCTTGGGACAACTCTAGTATTCCATTCCAGCTGACAGACGATTTTGTTCGGCTGAGTGAGTCATAGGAGCCTGACAGTGTCAATACTGTCACCATTAACCCCCTCACGACCGACATAACTCTAGCATCATGTTCCAGCTGACGCCAGACAATTGGTTCAGCCGAGTGGGTCTGGGGCCTGGGGGGCACTAAATGAAAATATCCAAAAAATATTAAAGGGGGGGCTATATCAATTTTGCCACAGGAGGTATACCAAAATTGGACTTTTTAATAAAACCCCCTCCTCTCTCACTCCCTGTGTTTTGTATATACCCTTTTCTGTCTGCTGTCTGCCTGTGGTGTGTCTGTCCCACCCTCTGTGTGTGTGGTGTGTCTACTGTGTGAAGGTGGCTGTGTACGTGTCTTGTGTGTCTACTGTGTGAAGGTGGCTGTGTACGTGTCTTGTGTGTGTGTGTGGTGTGTCTACTGTGTGAAGGTGGCTGTGTACGTGTCGTGTGTGTGTGTGGTGTGTCTACTGTGTGAAGGTGGCTGTGTACGTGTCTTGTGTCTATTGTGTGAAGGTGGCTGTGTACGTGTCTTGTGTGTGTGTGTCTTGCTGTGTGTATGTATGTAGTAGTGTGTGTGTCTTTCTGTGTGTATGTATGTAGTAGTGTGTGTGTGTGCGTCTTGATGTGTGTATGCATGTAGTAGTGTGTGTAAGTGTCTTGGTGTGTGTGAGCTGAAGTGTAAGGGGGCCTTGTGGTTTTAAGGAAAGCCTGCTACGCAAACTTCCCTCAGCCACATTTTAAAGAAACCTCTATCACACCGGGATTTGAACCCGGGTCCTCCTGATCAGCAGGCCAGCACCATACTGACCATGCTACCGCGCCCCCATAAGAATACCGGCTAAAACTTCTACTGTATTTTATTTCTTTACATGTTACAAAAAATGGGAAATTGGACTATCATGCACAGACTGAACTAAATTGTCATGTACCTATTAATGTCTCTTTAGGAGGAGATATTTCGAAATTTCCTGAGCTACTTGGAATACCTAAGCCTGCAGTTTAATGCTAATCAATGAACAAGTGCTATGGAAAGAATATAGAGCAGTTGCTACTTATATAAAGGGAAAAAGTAAAAACTGGAACTATGTCTGCTATCCAACGGCAAGACTTAAACGATTAACCATATATTACATAAACTTAACACACTGAGTGACACAGAAACTAAACATATGATACAAATTCTTTAATGAAACGTATAATGAGAGTACAAATGACAAAACATACACTGCACAGGAAGACAGTACAGTACTTATTGGTCATAACTTCTGTCAGAACTCTGAGAATGAAAGCCTATCTGTTGTACCGATTTATAAACGGAAGAGATGAATCGCTAAATTTGATCCACAGTAAAAAATAACAATAATAATAATAATAATGAATACATAAAACAATAAAGACAAACCATATAGACTACATGTCCACCCTAAACTGACAAAAACCTGGCATCTCTCCACCTTGAATGCTGAGCTGTTTCTAGAGATAAAGACTAGATTATCATGCAAATCACAATGAAGATCTATGGGGAGGATGCAAAACCATAATACTGTCTTATTCTGCCACTTAGACACAGGAACTAAGCAGCAGAAGGACTAAAATTTGTCAAGGTGAGCCAACTACAATGACACAGATGAAGTCTGAGATTATATAATGTGTAATCATGAACTGATTGCATCATTCAGTAAAGATTACAAAAGGAAAAGCTATCAAATCTGAAAGTGTAAGTACTATACAAGATATGATTAACATTGTACATCCATATTCTGAGATATGCTTCCTATATCATAGCCTACACATAAATTCATCCCCCTCAACAGTAATGGTATATTCCTGCTGTCTCCTGACTTCCAATCAACTTATGAAACCTCTCTCCTAGTTACAGTACAGTAATATGTTAATGAAGGCTGGTAGTAATTACCTTCAGTATGATAATTCTTATTTAAAGGTAGCAGCAATGGTTAATGAAGGATGTAAGGTATGCAGTCCTTCCAGTTCAATATACTATATCTCCAATCAGGCTTTATCCAGTGTCTCTCCTACACATGTTAATACCTTCAGTCTTCACTAGTTTAACTCACAGAGTAGGGATTTTTTTTTTTTTTTTTTTTATGCCATCTCATGATTATATTTAGCTTTGTATAGACTTCTGGAAGTGTAGGGGTTAGGCACAGCCTCACTGAACTCCTGCAATAGCAGAGACTTTGCATAAGTTGAATAAAATTGCCTTCTGGCACTATGAATAAACTGAAAAGGGCATCACCGGGATTGCAAGAGTTAAAGGGACTCGCGGAGTTTATATCCCCGATGTAAACAAACTACCCATTAGTTTTTACACACATCCCCTCATTTTTTCCAGCCAATTAACCTACTATGCCTGCCCATGTACAGGATCACATTCGACCTTAAAACCTAAACAGTTGGTGTGAATATCAGGGGATTTAAGTAGCATTGCTTACTCCAGTTTAAAGGGACATCTTGGTCACCTGGAGATACACACCGCCGTATATCATCCTTATAGCTAATAATTACAACTTACATCAACCGACTACACCTCTCGATAATGACAGCAAACACTGATAAACACATGGGCATAAGAATTACCATAATAAGAAGTAGACTAACACCGTAAAGAATAAAATCTTCACTCATCTCCAGCATCTCTCAACGTTGCTCCCACAATGTACCAATGACGTCACACTTCAAATTAAACATTTACTTATTAACATAGAGAACATAGAGGATGGAAGTAATGCGAGTATAAGTGGCTGGGGAATGGCTGGGAGAAGGAGAGAGGTGAGAAGACAGGAAGAAATCAGTAGGATAGAAGTTGTGGAAGCAATGAAGAAAGTTAAATCGGGGAAAGCCCCAGGAATTGATGGAGTGTGTGGTGAAATGCTGAACCATGGGGGAGAGATAGTAGTAGAATGGATGTGGAAGATGTGCAATTTGGCCTGCGAGGAAGGTAGAGTCCCAGAGGATTGGAAGTCAGGTATAATTATTCCCTTGTACAAAGGAAAAGGGGAAAAAGAAGTGTGTGGTAATCATAGGGGCATCTGTCTTCTTAGTATAATAGGAAAAGTGTATGGTAGGATACTTATTGACAGAGTTAGAGAAAGAACAGAGAAATTAGTTGGAGAAGAACAGGGAGGCTTTAGGAAGGGAAGAGGTTGTGTAGATCAGATATTCATTCTTAGATCTTGAGTGGAAAAGTTTCTAGAGAAGGGAAAGAAGTTGTATGCGGCTTTCATGGATTTGGAGAAAGCACATGACAGGGTGGATAGACAAGGATTGTGGAAAGTGTTAAGAATATATGAAGTAGATGGGAAGTTGTTGAATGCTGTGAAGAGTATGTACGATGGTGCAAAGGCTGCAGTGCGTGTGGATGGTGAACTAAGTGAATTTTTCTCTTTGAAGGTTGGGTTGAAACAGGGATGTGTCATGTCTCCATGGTTGTTCAATCTGTACATGGATGGGGTAATAAAAGAGGTACAAGGTAGGGTAGTGGATGTTGGAGTGGCCCTGGTGAGAGAGGGTAGTGTTTGGAAACTCCCTGTACTGTTGTTTGCAAATGATACTGTGTTGTTGAGTGAAGACGAAGGAGAGCTACAAGGATTGGTGGATGAGTTTGGGAGAGTGTGTAAGAAACGGAATCTAATGGTGAATGTAGGGAAGAGTAAAGTGATGGTCTGTGAGAGAGGTGAAGTCAGTGAATGTGCAGTGAGGTTGGATGGTGAGGAATTGGAAAATGTGAGTACGTTTAAGTACTTGGGTAGTGTGATGAGTAAGGATGGAGGTTTGGAGGGTGAAGTGCTTGAAAGGGTACAGCAGGGAAGAAAGGTTGCTGGTTCTTTGAAAGCAGTGATAAGAAGCAGGGAAGTGAGCATGGAAGTGAAAAAGTTACTACATGACAGTATTGTGATACCAACTCTAACGTATGCAAGTGAAGCTTGGACGTTGTTGGAAGAACACAAGTCAAGAGTGAGAGCAGTGGAAATGAGTTATTTACGAGGAGCCTGTGGAGTCACATGGAGAGACAGGCTGACGAATGAGGATATAAAGGAGCGTTGTGGTGTGGATGTGGATGTGATAGAAAGCGTTAGGAGAACACACTGAGGTGGTTTGGCCATGTGGAGAGAATGGAGGGTGAAAGACTGACGAAGAGAATGTATGTGAGTGAGGTGGAGGGGGAAGAGGGAGGGGAGGCCGAGGATGAGATGGAGGGATGGGGTGGAGAGGTATATGAGAGAGGGGGGTGTGAGTTGGGAGCAGGGCAGTGAAATGGCGGGGGACAGGGCGACTTGGAGGCGATTTGTTTGTGGCCACCCCAAACGGGATTGAGGCGTCTGGCAATAGATAGAGATAGATAGAAGATTAAATAACTAAAGCTAACACTGATTTGAACTAATACACATCTGGTCCACAGGTCATGCTGGAGTCTGCTGCCTTGACGCTGCTTCCTTGCCACACTGGTCATACCCTGCTGAAGTTTGGTCTGCCCTGCCGTGAGAAGCCTGACGGTGGTGTGGTGTCTTCCCCTACTCTGAGATGCCTGGTGGTGTGGTGGTGGTGGCGGCGGCGGCGGAGGCAGGGTGTCGTGTCTTCCCCAGCCGTGAGATTACTTGCTGCTGCTGCTGGTGATCTGCCCTGACCTGCCGAGAGAAGCCTGGTGGTGATGGTGTGATCTGCCTTGCAAGTCCAGGATGTTCTGTGGACAAATGCTACTTTTGAATGCATACAGTATTTTATATTACTGTCTCTGTTAATGTATTTTGTACTGAAGTATTAATAATGAAAACTTAAATTTTCTGTCTTGTTTCATTACCTTTTTAACTGTGGCTTTGACTTAATATAGGTGATAAGTATATTGCGCTCTGCAGTCTTGTGTGTTGTGGGGACGGCTTTTGTGATGAGCTAAGATATTCTGATCGCTTCACCAAATTACTGCTCAGCCGTGTGATCAGTGGACATAAAAGATTATACAATACAATGATATACAGCTAAGCATAAAAAAGGTTATGGGAATTCTCCACCATGTAATAAATGGACCTAAATTAAAGCCTATATTATAAAGCTAAGCCTGAAGAGGGTTGTGGGAAGTAGATAATGATGCAGGGTACACACTGGTAATGTTCACTGAGCCGTGCCCGCAACACACAAGAACTGGGTGGCGTAATATATGGACCACCTTGTATAATGAGAGGCCGTAAGTGTGTGCTGACCCACAAACTTGCCATCAATGCCCCAACATAACTATTCTGTGTCTTGTACGAAGCACAAAGAAAACAGGCCACAGAATACCTCCTTGTCTCTCATTCCTCCTACACAAACATACACGCCTTTCACTTTAACTTGACACAGAGTTTCATTTAAAGCATATGAGAATGTCACGCAGATCAGTAGCAGAAACAGCCAATACTACAGCCCAACATCCTTTCCACGGCACTCATTCGTGACTACCATCATATTCTAGTGATAACTATCGCTACTACTCGGCAAACCGTATGGAAACTATAAGTATCTGTCTATCCATCTTTCTATAGCCAGACGACTTAATCCCGTAAGAGGTGGCCACAAACAAGTCGCCTCTATGCCACCCTGTCCCCCGTCATTATGCATCACTCCCCCTAATTCACACCCTCTCTCATATACATCCCAACTCCATCCTCCACTTATAAGTAATACATTAAAACAACCGTGAATTACTGCCGCACAAGCTGAGCCGTAATCATATCCAACACAAACACGAAGGAGCTTTAAAGAACAGAAAACAATACCTTGATAGCAGAAGACACTAAGACCACAAGTACTGACAGCCTACACCAAGAAACATAACTAATTTCAGTCAGAGACCAAGTGAATATGGGAGGCACACAGTTCATCACTTCAGCTCAAGATCCGTCCCACCTTTGTAACCTTATGTTGCATCATCCTCTCCACAAACAAAATCGAACAACCGCCCAACACTACACAGAGTATCTTTGCAACATATCCCCTCCTCCACCCGACTCTACACTTCCCAGACGCATTCACAAACTCACAAACACCCCAGCCAGCCAAAACTTTCTGCCAAACACATACATAAACACACAGACACCCCAGCCAGCCAAAACTTTCTATACCAAAGACATAGATAAACACACAGACACCCCAGCCAGCCAAAACTTTTTATACCAAACACATACATAAACACACACACACCCCAGCCAGCCAAAACTTTCTATACCAAACACATACATAAACACACAGACACCCCGGCCAGCCAAAACTTTTTATACCAGACACATACAT
>NW_027643636.1:12500-70000 GCF_032717465.1 Coenobita brevimanus
ACCAATATTACAGCCCCAATATACCACCAATGTAACACCCCAATATAACACCAATATAACACCCCAATGTAATACCAGCAATATAGCACCCCAATATACCACCAATATAACAGCCCCAATATACCACCAATATAATATCGCAGTATACCACCAATATAACATCACAATATACCACCAATAAAACAGCCCCAATATACCACCAGTATAACAGCCCCAATATAACAGCCCCAATATACCACCAATATAACAGCCCCAATATACCACCAGTATAACAGCCCCAATATACCACCAATATAACACCCCAATGTAATACCAGCAATATAGCACCCCAATATAACATCCCCAATATACCACCAATATAATATCGCAGTATACCACCAATATAACATCACAATATACCACCAATAAAACAGCCCCAATAAACCACCAATATAACATCGCAATATACCACCAATATAACAGCCCCAATATACCACCAATATAACAGCCCCAATATACCACCAGTATAACATCGCAATATACCACCAATATAACAGCCCCAATATACCACCAATATAACAGCCCCAATATACCACCAATATAACAGCCCCAATATACCACCAGTATAACATCGCAATATACCACCAATATAACAGCCCCAATATACCACCATTATAACATCGCAATATACCACCAGTATAACAGCTCCAATATACCACCAGTATAACAGCCCCAATATACCACCAATATAACAGCCCCAATATAACAGCCCCAATATACCACCAATATAACAACCCCAATATACCACCAATATAACAACCCCAATATAACAGCCCCAATATACCACCAATATAATATCCCCAATATAACATCGCAATATACCTCCAATATAACAGCCCCAATATACCACCAATATAACATCGCAATATACCACCAATATAACATCCCCAATATACCACCAATATAACATCGCAATATACCACCAATATAACAGCCCCAATATAACATCGCAATATACCTCCAATATAACAGCCCCAATATACCACCAATATAACATCGCAATATACCACCAATATAACAGCCCCAATATACCACCAATATAACAGCCCCAATACGTATATGATTTATATATATATATATATAAATATATATATATATATAAATATATATATATATATATATATATATATATATATATATATATATAATAAATTATGCCAGATTTCAGATGTCACTACATACGTTTCTTTTGTAGTAACTCTTCTTTTACCATTGTAAATTTTTCACGTGATTAAAATTATTGAGTACCAATAAGTCTATTAATATATAATATTTAAACAACACACACACACACACACACACACACACACACACACACACACACACAACAAAGAGACCGCTACCTGACCACGCACCTTGCCCCTGACCTACGCGGCTGACGTCACAAGAGGATTGGAGAGGCCTTCTAATTTTAGAAGGCCTTGACCTCCCACGTCTCCCTTTGTCTCTCACACTTTTGTTTATATCGATTTAACCATCTACCTGTCTACTAGATTACTTGCCTTTCTGTCTACTACTTACCTACCTTCCTTCATGCATATACATAGTGATTCTTTACCTACCAGCCTACTTACCTACTGGCTAACCTAACTACCTACTTTTCACAGGCCCATCAACCAGCAGTATTTTCCCCTGCCTACCTTCTTACAAAATTCCCACGTAAAGACTCCCACCCTTCTTTCTTCCTCCTGCACTTTTCCTCTCCTCCCTTCCTTCCTGCCCTCCATCCCTCCTCTTGTACTTCGCCTCTCTCTCCACCAGTAGTCACTCCACGTAATGACAATCCATCTCATCTGCATATTTGTATTTTCTGACCCCTGTTTTTATTTTGCCATGTCAACTAATTTCCTCTATCTCTGTATCACCTGTCTTTGTCCCCCTCCTCTCCCCCTCTCCCTTCCCCTATACTCATCTCCCTCTCTCCACCTCTCTTCCCTCTTCCTTCTTCATCCTCTCTCAACTTTTCTAACTTCCCCACTCCCCTCTCTTCCCTGTTCCTTCTCTCCCTCCTATCGCTCCCTCAGCTTCCTCCTCCCTTTCCCTTCTCGACCCCTTCCCCCACACCCCTTTCCCTTTTTGCTCCCCCACAGCCTCCCCTCTCTCTTTCCTCTCTCATCCTCATCCTGCTTCTCGTTCCTTCCTCGTCATTCCCCCACCTCACATTCTTTTTAATCCCTCAGTCTTCCTCGTCTCCTTGCCCTATCCTCTCCCCTACCCTTACACCCCCTCGCATCACCATCACAACCTCCCACACCCCTCTCCCCTCCCCACACTCCGTTCTCTCCCCCTCTCCCTATTATGTCCTCCCCCCTCTCCCCCCAGCCCGAGCACTTAGGTTATTGAAATCTGGTCGGCATTTTTGTGTTGGTGGTGCCATACACTTAGGGAAGGATGCCACTCCCACGGTATGCAATCTGCTTACTTGATACACACTCACCATCAAGACGTATAAAACCCCCCGCTCTAACGCTAAAATCACCCAAATAACTCCTCTCTCAATCCCCTAATGACCAATCTCTCAATCTCCTTTCGGCTAAATTTCAACTCACCCGTCCAGATTTCAGCACTTCCTTTATCTCTCAGTCTCTTTCTCTCCTCCTCAGCCCCTCTTTCAACCTCCTTAATCTTGTAACCTCTTTTTCATTTTTTTTTTAATAACCCTTCACTCCATCCCCTAATAACGCTTTCTAACCCCCATAACTACTCTCCCAGTCCCAGCCTTTTTCTCATTCGTTTTCTCTCTCAACACATTTTTCTCACCATTAACACACAAATCCCCTGCCCGTTGCTCCACCTACTTTTCCGCCAACAACCCCGCTCTCACAACCCTTCAACTCCCAGTAACCCCTCTCTCAACCCCTAACAACTCCTGTCTCAACCTCTTAACCTCTATCTCAGCCCCTTGATTTCTTTTCGCAAACTCCTTATCGCCAAATTCGCGGCCACCCGTCCAGAATTCAGGATCTCCTTTATCCGCACATTTCCTGGGCAGGGCGAGGGGCCTTTTTCCGTGTGGCTGTCTTGGCCTCTCTTGGCGGCTGCTGCTGCGTCCACAAATACCCGGCCCCGTACCTGAATTAATTTATCTCACGTTCGGGGATCATTCTTTACCCTCCCGGTTCTTTTGTTGGCGAGTTGAGTAAATCTTTCTGTAGATAATAAGAATAATACGAAGTACATGCAAGAGTACTGGAGTAAGCTGAGGTGTTTACGTCAACTCCTTCTATAGCAGAATAAAACCGTCTGCAGGTAGCCAGAATAATAAACAGGTAAAATAAGAGACTACAGTAATGGGATAAACAGTGTTCGATCCTATAATATACAGGTAAAATAAGAGACTACCGTAATGCAATAAACAGTGTTCGATCCTGTCAGTACCAGCAGTCCTTCCTAAGCTGAATAAAACCGTTTGTAGTTAACATGGATAACCTCAAGAAGAAATCCATTCCCGTCCCCGAATTAATTTATCTCACGTTCAGGGGTCATTCTTTACTTTATCGTTTTCCTGCCACGGCTGAGTAAAAATCGTCTGCAAATACCATGAATAACGTGTAAGATTCGTCCCTCACATCTGAATTAATTTACCTCACGTTCAGGGGTCATTCTTTACCTCGTTCCTTTCCTGCCACGGCTGAGTAAAAATCGTCTGCAAATACCAAGAGTAACGTGTAAGATTCGTCCCTCACATCTGAATTAATCGCTTCAGCATGATGGTGTTGGCATGTTAGTGTCGGCTTGCTTCTTTTATTCTTTCTACCACCAGGCGATCTGATTCATCTTTGTGGAGACTCTTGCAACTGCTGTAACTCTCCCTCCCTCCCTCCCTCCCCCTCTTCCCTCCTTCCCCTCCTGAGTGAGGTGGAGGGGGGAAGAGGGAGGGGGAGGCCAAGGATGAGATGGAGGGATGGGGTGGAGAGGTATATGAGAGAGGGGGGTGTAAGTTGGGAGCAGGGCAGTGAAATGGCGGGGGACAGGGCGATTTGTTTGTGGCCCGCACCCCAAACGGGATTGAGGCGTCTGGCAATAGATAGATAGAGAAGTAATGCATAAGACTGCTTGTTTAGTTGCATCATCTGCCTTCCATCTACCAAACAGCAACCAAACTTGGCTGAATATTTAAGTGGAAAATATGAAAAATGTTAAATCAGACAAAAGTGAACGTAATATACTTTGGTTATGGAGAAACCTGCCCATAATCCTATATAAATAGTTGCCCTGGCGTTTGTGTCCCTACTCAGTAACGACTCTTCTCACAACGCACTACCACCCCGCCTTACTCGTACACATTCTGGCACCTTATCTCCCCACCTTGTTATAGGTCTGCCTCTCTTCTTGTTTGTACTGTATAATTTCACACTTTTTCGCCCTCCAACACTACTCCCCCTTCTCTCTCTCTCTCTCTCTCAATCTTCCTCAGCTCCCTATCCCTCTGTCTTTCTCTCCCCTTCCCCCACCCCCCTTCCCTGCTCTTCACCTGGTACAGTCATGGACAAAGAAACCTGGACACTCAGGGGCTGAGCTGATAGTTTCTTTTTCCTTTTCGATTTTTCCACTAAATCTTCGTCCATATGAACCGTACCCCCCCATCCCCTTCCTTCCCTCACCTCCTCTCCGTCCTACTCATATGACCCGGGAAGGCTGGTCATTCCCAGGGGACAAGTAGACACTTCTCACCTCTCTCTCTCTCTCTCTCTCTCTCTCTCTCTCTCTCTCTCTCGTATGCAGATCCAAAATCAGGAGTCGCCTCGCATGGGCCAACCAGCCTACTGCAGTTGTTTTCTTTAAATATATTCCTAAGTTTTATTTTATAATACTTATATCACAATAATAAAGGCATACTTTGCACTGACATTACTATTCACTCCTACAGAATCTTGAAAAAGAGAGAGAGAGAGAGAGAGAGAGAGAGCAGCTGAAGATGAGCTTCTCATATGTGTGTGTGTGTGTGTGTGTGTGTGTTAGCAGAGTAGCCGTGGGGAAGAGGGAGGGATGGGTTGTGATCGGAAAAATGTAGGGAGTTGCTTGTGTCAAGGATGCACACACACACACACACACACACACACACACACACACACACACACGGTTCAAGGTAGGCGGATTAGCGAACTGGGGTGTATGGGGGCAGGGAAGGGGGGAGGGGGAGTGTAGCCTGGCAGGGGCTATGAAGAGAGGGTAAACGGGATGGGGGGTGGGGGGGATGGGGGAAAGGAGTCGTGAACGAAGAGTGACGGACAAGCCGGGGGAAAAGAGAAAATATGACAGTTGCCTCGCCTCACCTCTCCAGGTTTCTCTGTCCATGACTGTACGAGGATTTATGGTGTGCGTCTTAGCGTGCGTCCTGAGGTTGACGTATGCGTCTCCCTGCCCGCCTCACACCACCACACTACACCTTTACACCACACCACGCGTCTCCCTGCCCGCCTCACACTACACTTTACACCACACCATGCGTCTCCCTACCCGCCTCACACCACCACACTACACTTTACACCACACCATGCGTCTCCCTGCCCGCCTCACACCACCACACTACACTTTACACCACACCATGCGTCACCCTGCCCGCCTCACAACACCACACTACACTTTACATTAGTAAGGAGGACGTATTGAAAGAAATTAATAAGTTAAAACCTCAAAAATCGCCAGGTCCGGACGATATATATGCAAAAATTATAAAAGAAACCAAAGAAGAATTATGTCAGCCACTTTTAACGTTATTTAATGACTCTTTAAGTTCAGGAGAAGTTCCAGAGGCGTGGAAAACCGCAAACGTAGTGCCCATCTTTAAAAAGGGTGATAAATCAGCTGCGTCGAATTATCGTCCGATAAGTCTAACGTCAATAGTAGGAAAAATGTTAGAGTCAATTTTGGCAAATAAGATTAGAGAACATTTCGAAAGATTTAATCTTATAAACGAAAGTCAGCACGGATTCAGGCAAGGACGATCCTGCCTCACAAATTTGTTGTCATTCTACTCGGAGGTCTATGAGGCAGTAAATAGCGATAAAGCTTACGATGTTATTTATCTGGACTTTAGTAAAGCTTTTGATAGGGTCCCACACGAAAGGTTAGTTAGAAAGGTTCGAGCACACGGTATAGACGGCGATATCTTAAAATGGATAGAATCCTGGCTGAAAGGACGAAAGCAGAGAGTATTAATAAATGGAACTAAGTCGGACTGGGGATTAGTAACTAGCGGTGTACCACAGGGTTCAGTACTCGGTCCCTTATTATTTATCATATATATAAATGATCAGCAAATTTGCCGACGATACAAAAATAGGGCGTATCATTAACTCGACTGACGATTGCCATAACTTACAGAAAGACCTCGATACATTGTCCAAATGGTCTAAAACTTGGCAAATGGAATTTAACGTTGAAAAATGTAAAGTACTTAACGTAGGCAAGACCATTGGAGATACTAAATACAGCTTAGACAACAAAGAAATTAGCAAATCGGAATGCGAGAGAGATCTAGGAGTTATGATTAGTAACGACCTTAAACCTAGGCAACAGTGCATTAATGCGAGAAATAAAGCAAATAGGGTCCTAGGATTTATTTCGAGAAGCGTGAGCAATAGATCATCTAAAGTAATACTAAAACTTTATCTAGCATTAGTAAGGCCACATTTAGACTATGCAGTACAATTCTGGTGTCCTTACTATAGAATGGATATTAATTCGTTAGAAAATGTACAGAGAAGAATGACTAAAATGATACATGACGTCCGGAACCTGTCATATGAAGACAGACTGAAAAGACTAAGTCTGCATTCGCTAGAGAGGCGTAGAGTAAGGGGAGACTTAATTGAGGTGTTTAAGTGGATGAATGGTATAAATAAAGGAGATATTAGCAAGGTACTTAAAGTGAGCATACAGGATAGAACTAGAAATAATGGTTTCAAACTAGAAAAATTCCGTTTCAGTAAGGAAATCGGTAGAAATTGGTTTGGTAATAGAGTAGTAGACGAATGGAATAAGCTACCTAGTAAAGTAGTTGCTGCCTCTTCCATTGAGAGTTTCAAGCATAGGCTAGATAAGCATATGACAAATAAGGGGTGGATATAGAATAAAGAAAATCTTATAACCAATACTAATTCAAAAAATTTTCTTTTCAGGTTACACTATGATAGTCTCTATTCTCCTTTCACACTTTCCTGTAAAATGTCCACGCCAGTTTTTCTATACGGCGTGGTGTTCTTTCTGACTTTTTCCCGCCGGCTTCGGCTGGAGGGTTTGGAGGGCGGGGGAGAGCCTTCTTCTTTGCTGTCCTTATCTCATTCTAGTAGTTCAGTTACTCTTCTGGGAGCTGCCTAGCATGGGCCAACCGGCCTACTGCAGTTATCCTCTCTTCTTATGTTCTTATGTTCTAGCTACGTGTAATGTCAGACGATTATATGGAGATGATAGTGAGTCATAGGAGCCTCAAGCGGATGTATGCGTCTCCCTGTCCGCCTCACAACACCACACTACACTTCCCTACACTTTACACAATACCGGTTACCTGATATCATCCCTGTCTTTACCCTTAACCAACACAACACCCTGTTCACTTCAGCTATACTCTCCACCTCAAGCAATGCCTCATTCATTTTCACCCTTTAGGCATCCTCCTCTTCGTCTTTCTCCTACGCTTCTCATTTACGCTCAGGTGATCTACGTATCATGAGTACTTTTATACCTTTCCTCCTCGTACGTACTTATTCCACCCTTCTCTGCTCTTACTTATTTTCCCCCGCTCCTCCTCCTCCCACTCATACCTTTCCACTCTTCAGTATTTCCTCCCACCTCCTCTTCCTGAACCTCTTTTGGATTTGCTCCCCCTCCCATCATCATCATAATTATCATCATCATCATCATTTCCTTTCATCATTAGCTAACTAATTCCCTCCTCTTCCTCCTTCTTCATCCCCTCCTCCTCCTTCTTCTTCTTCTTCTACTTCTCTTCCTCCTCCTCCTCTACAGTGTCATACGCCAGGTACCCTTCTTCTTTGCTATCCTTATCTCATTCTAGTAGTTCAGTTACTCTTCTAGGAGCTGCCTAGCATGGGCCAACCGGCCTACTGCAGTTATCCTCTCTTCTTATGTTCTTATGTTCTACGCCTCCCACCTACGCACGAGTACCTTCTCATTCTCTTGTACTCTTAGGCCTTTATTAATTCTCTGGGCGTTTTAATGAGCTTGGGATAAGAGAGAGAGAGAGATGAGGGGGACAGTTCACCCTTATCCTCTTCCATTATCAATATTCTGGATCTCATCTGAAGAAGAGATCAAAGCCTCTCTTCCCTATCAAGACAAGTTAAGTGGAAGAGAGAGAGAGAGAGAGAGAGAGAGAGAGAGAGAGAGAGAGAGAGAGAGAGAGAATGAAATCAGGACGAAAGTGAAAGATACAGGGAAGGGAAGGGACACTGCAGACAAGGGAATGAGGAAGATGAGGAGGAACAGAGGAGGAAGGAGGGAAGAAAGAATTTAGATGGATTCACAAGATTACAAGGAATTACTGATGAGAGAGAGAGAGAGAGAGAGAGAGAGAGAGAGAGAGAGAGAGAGAGAGAGAGAGAGAGAGAGAGAGAGAGAGAGATTTTAAATCTACGGTAATCGTCACTAATTCACTGCTTTATATATACATACAACATAATTGCACTAAACTGGGTAAATAAAGGCGTGACATGATACAGTAAGGGCAGAATTAGTACGTATTATTGCATATTTAAATACTGATTGATATTAGCAGAGTTAATCTGTTTATCTATAGCCAGACGCCATAATTCCGTAAAGGGTAGCCGTTTGTCTCTGAGTTTGCGGTTTTACGAGGAGGAACACTAATCCTACGCCAACCCACCTGTTAACACATAGGGAACACGTAAAGGCTGGTTATATGGTTACCACCCAGCGCTGTAAATGGTTTCCTGGCTTACAGGAAACCATTAGGCTGACACTCAATGTAAAGTCGCCTAAAATGGAATGAGTAATGAAAAGTGAGAGGAAAGATCAAGTGAGCGAATGACGGTCGCCACCACCTACCACCAAACCTAATCCAACCTATGACAGCGATCTCTCAATTTTAAAAGCAAGTGTTGGGGACGCAAGATATGGCCAGCTACTGGTAGACGTCAGTGGAATAATTATTCATTCTAAATCCTCAGCATTCATTGTCTTTATAAAAATGCCCAGTAGCTATGGCACGGTACTCCAGGAAAAATAACAAATAACCTGTGAAAGACTCATTTCGATGGAAAATATGAAAAGGCCGCGCGTGTTTGGTAATGAATTAATGAAAAACCACAGCAATACCAACCCTGATTCCACTATGGCTTAAGTTTAATGTGTACTAAAAAAAAAAAAAAAAAAAACAGCAGTACCAACCTTGATTCCACTGTGGCATGTTAATGTGTACTGCCGAGAGTCCCAGCCACAAGAATGTGTAGCAGTTCAGTCATGGATGGTAGATAACTTGGTGGAGAGGTGGACACGGCCAGAGTTAAGTCACTATAGTCTGTCTCAGGAAAAACGAATGTAGAATATCGTCTATTTTACTCCAAAGTCACTGTCAAAGGCCGAAGGCATCTGATTTAACGACCTGTGGGAATACAGGCTGGCCAGGGACAAGGCCTGAGGGCAAGAGGCACACACACACACACACACACACACACACACACACAATCAATCAATGAATGGGTATAAGTGACCCGCTATGCTCACAGGTCAATATGAACTGTGGTTCCTGTTTTTGGATGCAACTTTTTTTTTTTTCTTGTCTCCCTCCTCCCTCCCCCATCTACCCTCTCTCTCTCTCTCTCTCTCTCTCTCTCTCTCTCTCTCTCTCGTGTGTGTGTGTGTGTGTGTGTGTGTGTGTGTGTGTGTGTGTGCAATCATTATCATGACTAATGGTATGCTTTGTATTGGAAAGTAAAGATGAGGAGAAATATTGTGGAATCTATGGCGAATATTGTGGCAGAAGGGTGTAGACATGTATGAAGGTGAACGTTAATTGGCCCACAGGGAATTAATGACAGTTCCACATGCTGACGTCTCGAAGGGACTTCTTAGAGTTGTTCTCAATTTATATATTCCAATGTTTTATTTATTTTATAATACTTATATCACAGTTAAGTTATACTTTGCATTGACATTATTATTCACTACTACAGAACCTTGAGAGAGAGAGAGAGAGAGAGAGAGAGAGAGAGAGAGAGAGAGAGAGAGAGAGAGAGAGAGAGAGAGAGAGAGAGAGAGAGGGGTTGGTTGGTCATTCCCAGGGGACAGGTGGTCACTCCTCACCTCTCTCTCTCTCTCTCTAGCATCACAAGAAATGCAGTGAGGAAAGTGACACCAGAAAACTGGCAAAAATGTATGGAGCATACGAGAAAGCTAGAACAGGAATATATCAGAAATGACATTGTGCGCAATCACATGGTCGAAGAATTTGTCATTAACGTGGCGAATGATTCCACCAGTGAAGAAGAAGGTTTAGATGAGGGAGACATGAATATCGAGAGAGAGAGAGAGAGAGAGAGAGAGAGAGAGAGAGAGAGAGAGATTGTATTTCAAGGGAAATTTTAGAGTATAATGAATATTTATTAAGGAAATGCTACTGTTGATCATTCGATCAGTAAAACTATTGTAAATCAGTTTATGTTTTTCATAACATTTTTTTTTTCATAAAGAATAGTAATAAAACAATAAAATAAAATAAAATAATTTTTCTTCATCTTTCATGGCTATTTCATTGGCTTACCATAACCCTCCCCACATTCTGACCCGGGCCACTCCCATCCTCCATCCCTCCTCATATGGACCGATATCTGGGCACACCACCCCCCCTGAACTCAAAACATCATCCTTCCTGCCTTCCTATCCATCCCCATCCCCTCTCTTCACCTAGCTTTTTGCCCACATACACAACATTTGCACACACACACACACACACACACACACACACACACACACACACACACACACACACACCTGAGCTGGGATCGGCAATCCGTTTCCCATTGTGACCTGTTTCCTTACCCAAAATTCCTTCCCTATCCCTAAGGACTTCCCACGTCATCTGTCCCTTGTTTCTCTCCGTCTTTGTGCCGTGATTAGAAATCTGGACAGAATAGGGTTGAGACTGAATGGCTTGTTCTTTGTTACTTTGTTAAAACGATATATATAAACAAACACGTTTTTTTAAATAACTGACGACCTACCAAAAAATCTATCATTCTATCAGAATATATATATATATATATATATATATATATATATATATATATATATATATATATATAACTTAGAACTATAAAACTTATATGTAAACTTCAGGAAACTGGCAAATGGGGACCCCCCCTTAGAAAATTCCTTGGTGCGCCCCTGCTGGGCACTGATAGATAAATAGAGACTTCACATTGTTTTATTACTTAAGCGTCGTGTGTGTGTGTGTGTGTGTGTGTGTGTGTGTGTGTGTGTGTGTGTGTGTGTGTGTGTGTGTGTGTGTGTGTTTTCATAGTGATAGCTGAGTAACCTATAGGGAAGAGGAGGGATCGGATTAACGGGATGGGGGGAGGGGGATTCCACCAGTGAAGAAGAAGGTTTAGATGAGGGAGACATGAATATCGAGTGATAGAGAGAGAGAGAGAGAGAGAGAGAGAGAGAGAGAGAGAGAGAGAGAGAGAGAGAGAGAGAGAGATTGTATTTTCAATGTAAATTTTAGAATATAATGAATATTTATAAAGGAAATGTTACTGTTGATCCTTCGATCATTAATACTATTGTAATTCAGTTTATGTTTTTTCATAAAGAATAGTAATAAAACAATAAAATAAAATAAAATAATTTTTCTTCATCTTTCATGGCTATTTCATTGCTTCCTTACCCAACCCCTCCCCACATTCCGACCCGGGCCACTCCCATCCTCCATCCCTCCTCATATGGACCGATATCAGGACACTGACAGATAAATAGAGGCTACACATTGTTTTATTATTTAAGCGTCGTGTGTGTGTGTGTGTGTGTGTGTGTGTGTGTGTGTGTGTGTGTGTAGAGGAAAGAAAACGGAAGAGGGAAGGAGGAAGGTCCAGAATCCCGAGGGGACCTCTTAATCCTTCACACGGTCACTCGTGTTCCGATTTTGGCAAAGGCTTTGTAAAATTCTCTCCTTCATGTTTCCTGAGAAAGGGTATAGCAGCTGCAGTCCTTTACTCACATGTTATGATGAGGCATTTAAAGGAGAAGGTTGACGAATGAGAACGTAAACAAACTTCTAAATCAGTGTTTATACACTTATTTCCTTATCAGTCTTCGTTCGGGTACTCTAGATACTAATGCTTCGTTATAGCGTACACTTTTAATGGTGAAAATAGCTTATTCCTAGAGGTTTTTGTGGTAATTTTCAGAGGGCACATAAACCCATCCTTCCCGACGAACAACTCTGTGATTTATAAGAACATAAGAACATAAGAAGAGAGGATAACTGCAGTAGGCCGGTTGGCCCATGCTAGGCAGCTCCTAGAAGAGTAACTGAACTACTAGAATGAGATAAGGATAGCAAAGAAGAAGGCTCTCCCCCGCCCTCCAAACCCTCCAGCCGAAGCCGGCAGGAAAAAGTCAGAAAGAACACCACGCCGTATAGAAAAACTGGCGTGGACATTTTACAGGAAAGTGTGAAAGGAGAATAGAGACTATCATAGTGTAACCTGAAAAGAAAATTTATTTTTGAATTAGTATTGGTTATAATATTTTCTTTATTCTATATCCACCCCTTATTTGTCATATGCTTATCTAGCCTATGCTTGAAACTCTCAATGGAAGAGGCAGCAACTACTTTACTAGGTAGCTTATTCCATTCGTCTACTACTCTATTACCAAACCAATTTCTACCGATTTCCTTTCTGAAACGGAATTTTTCTTTTTTGAAACCATTATTTCTAGTTCTATCCTGTATGCTCACTTTAAGTACCTTGCTAATATCTCCCTTATTTATTCCATTCATCCACTTCAAAAACCTCAATTAAGTCTCCCCTTACTCTACGCCTCTCTAGCGAATGCAGATTTAGTCTTTCCAGTCTGTCTTCATATGACAGGTTCCGGACGTCATGTATCATTTTAGTCATTCTTCTCTGTACATTTTCTAACGAATTAATATCCATTCTATAGTAAGGACACCAAAATTGTACTGCGTAGTCTAAATGTGGCCTTACTAATGCTAGATAAAGTTTCAGTATTACTTTAGATGATCTATTGCTCACGCTTCTCGAAATAAATCCTAGGACCCTATTTGCTTTATTTCTCGCATTAATGCACTGTTGCCTAGGTTTAAGGTCGTTACTAATCATAACTCCTAGATCTCTCTCGCATTCCGATTTGCTAATTTCTTTGTTATCTAAGCTGTATTTAGTATCTCCAATGGTCTTGCCTACGTTAAGTACTTTACATTTTTCAACGTTAAATTCCATTTGCCAAGTTTTAGACCATTTGGACAATGTATCGAGGTCTTTTTGTAAGTAATGGCAATCGTCAGTCGAGTTAATGATACGCCCTATTTTTGTATCGTCGGCAAATTTGCTGATTCTGCTATTGACTCCTAAGTCTAGATCATTTATATATATGATAAATAATAAGGGACCGAGTACTGAACCCTGTGGTACACCGCTAGTTACTAATCCCCAGTCCGACTTAGTTCCATTTATTAATACTCTCTGCTTTCGTCCTTTCAGCCAGGATTCTATCCATTTTAAGATATCGCCGTCTATACCGTGTGCTCGAACCTTTCTAACTAACCTTTCGTGTGGGACTCTATCAAAAGCTTTACTAAAGTCCAGATAAATAACATCGTAAGCTTTATCGCTATCTACTGCCTCATAGACCTCCGAGTAGAATGACAACAAATTTGTGAGGCAGGATCGTCCTTGCCTGAATCCGTGCTGACTTTCGTTTATAAGATTAAATCTTTCTAAGTGTTCTCTAATCTTATTTGCCAAAATTGACTCTAACATTTTTCCTACTATTGACGTTAGACTTATCGGACGATAATTCGACGCAGCTGATTTATCACCCTTTTTAAAGATGGGCACTACGTTTGCGGTTTTCCACGCCTCTGGAACTTCTCCTGAACTTAAAGAGTCATTAAATAACGTTAAAAGTGGCTGACATAATTCTTCTTTGGTTTCTTTTATAATTTTTGCATATATATCGTCCGGACCTGGCGATTTTTGAGGTTTTAACTTGTTAATTTCTTTCAATACATCCTCCTTACTAATGGTTATTTTACTAAGAATATTTTCCGTATTCTCATGGTAAATATTTGCTGCTTGAGGGACCAGGCTTAGATTTTCCTTGGTGAATACTGATATGAAATAATTATTTAGGATGGAGCACATTTCTTTATCTTCACTGGTAATGTCACCTGATTCTGTTCTGAGTGGTCCTATCCTATCTTTATTTTTCGTTCGGTACATTTGATAAAAACCCTTGGGGTTTACTTTTGATTCACTTGCAACCTTAATTTCATAACTTCTCTTTGCTTTTCTTATCTCCCTCTTTACTTCTTTATTTAAAATTGTGTACCGGTTACGTAAGTGTTCCTCTCCACGTTTTATTTTTCTATATATTCCTTTCCTTTGGCCTATGAGAGATTTTAATCTGTTGTTTAACCATCTTGGTTCTGAATTGTTAGTTCTAAACGGTTTTGAAGGAATATATCTATCTTGGCCTCCGTATATTATATTTATTAACTCGTTATACTTCTCACTGGTCGAACGTCTGTTTGGTACTGGAGCTGAGTTAATTTCCGTCACCTGGACTACATTCCTATCTACCACCTCACCTCACAGACACCTGACGGACGTCCCCACGTGCTTCCTGCGCCTGACCTATGACCTGGGGATCCCCACTAACCTGACATTCCCTCAAATAGCTAATCTCCCTGTGGAATACCGTTCGAAAATAAGCTCTTAAGCCATCGAAATCTCCTAGACGAAAATTAGGAACGGTGGAGGTATTTTCAGTGGAACAGACATCCCAAATAAATTTGAACTTAATTTCTTCATGATCGCTATTACCAAGTCGTCCACCAACCTCTATATCGCTAATGATATTTTCTTTATTAGCTAAAACCAAATCTAGTATATTATTACCTCTGGTGGGCTCCCTGATATACTGATAAAGGAAATTATCCTGTACTACCTCTAGAAATTCCTCTGACTCTGCATCTCCTGTCTGATTTCTCCCAATCTATCCTTGGCAGATTAAGGTCCCCAACAATTATTACTAAGCTGGACTGTGATGCTTTCCTAATTTTCCTCCCAGAGGTATTTACTATCAGCTCTACTTAATTTTGGAGATCTGTAAATTGCTCCTAAGACTAATTTCTCCCTATTGTTACTAATTTCAACCCAGACACTTTCTGTGTCCCTATTTACTTTAATGTCTGCTTTATTGTAACAGTTTAATGAATCCTTTACATAAATAGCTACCCCTCCCCCTTTCTTCCCTGACGGTTTGACACAAAAATATTATAGCCTTTTATCTGATATTCTGCTAAAAATTCTCGAGTGTCTGTATTCATCCAAGTTTCACTAATAACGGCAATGTCTATTTTCTCTGTACAAATTAAAGCCCTCAGTTCATCCATTTTATTACGTAAACTCCGGCTGTTTGTGTAGTACACTTTCAGATTATTACGAGTAGTTATGCCTTTACCTTGGCATTTACTGTTATTTATTTTATTACTAACTGGGAAACTCTTTACTTTACTAATATAACAATTTTTTGTACTATCGCTTATCGCCCTTCTATCATCGCTTGTTCTATCATCTATCATCGCCTGCTCAATTTGAGGTGCCTGAGTGGATGTATCTACACTATTGGTTGAACTTTTGTTCTTAATTTTGCAAGTATCGATGCATCTATCCAAACATGGTAATAATGATTTCTGACTGTAGTTGCTGCATCTTCCTGTACACCTACTTCTCAATCTCGAAAAAATCCCTCCAACTCCCTATCTATCATTCCAGCTAAAACAGTAACTCCTTGCCTGCTAAGATGAGTCCCATCCCAACTATACAAGGGACAGTGTTCGGATGGCCTCCTTGTGTTGATGTTTATATATATTTTTTCCATTAGATCAAGTGAATTTTCACACATTACACCACATTTCTGTTTCAAGATATTTTTAAAAGTGTTGTGATAAATAACGACATCAGATATTCCCTCCCAGTGAACCAGATTATCAAAGCTTGTATTATGGTGAAAAGGAATCGACCTCTGCCGAAAGAATTTCTTAACCATATTTTTTAGCAGAAAATGAATACTAATCATTGTTATCCCTCTGGACCTTTGATCAACATGTATTAATATTTTTACTGCTGAACTTATATGGTGGAATATAATCTGGTAGAATTTAAGGAATTTAGTATGTGTTAAGAAATGAGATGATGTAAACATAACAACGTGGGGCATTTCCGGTGTTTCACCCCAGCTGACTTCACGGGATTTTATTCAGTAAGAGTGAGTGTTAGAACCCTTAGAATGTTACTGGGAGAGACGCTGACATGTACTGAAGGGAAGAGTGAAAGAATAAAGGGGAAAATGAATGAAGGGGAGAATGTATTGACAAAATGAATGGAAAAATAAGAGGACAGACTGGAGGGAAGAATGAAAAAATGAAAATGAAGGGAAGGATGAAAGAACGTCAAAGTGAAGGGAAGAATGGAAGAAGGACAAAATGCAGGGAAGAATAAAAGAACGACAAAGTGTAGGGAAGAATGAAAGGTTAAATACAGTAGTACAGATAATGAATACACCCAACCCATTCACTACAATGCCGTGTTGTTTGGGTGTATTCTCGCTGCCTTCACACGATGATATTCAGTACATGAGAGGCCTTTGGTAGTGAAGGGGTTAATGAAGGCTGTATCAAACCCAGCCAGACAGAAAAGAGTCATGGAAGATAAATAAAATCGTCCGTAGGCAACAAGAATGAAGGAGAAAATAGTGGTAAAGTAATTGGAATAAATGCATAAAGGGTGGAAGGATGAGGGAAAAGGAAATACTGAAGATATACATTAAAGCAGTAGTATTCTGTGTGTGTGTGTGTGTGTGTGTGTGTGTGTGTGTGTGTGTGTGTGTGATCCCCCAAATATCACAAGTTTTTCAAGGGCATGGTTGTTGGTGTAATGCGACCTGTGTAAAATGTGCAATTACATGTGCAGCTCTGACACCTAATAATGTTAATTGTGTTGGCAATGGACAGGGTTGGGAAAAGTGCATCTCAGACATTATATACCTCATTCACCAAGTTATGTGTGTTGTGAAATGCTGACTGATTAAATACTGAAGGATATATGCAACTTTTATGCCGAGAATAGTATATAAATTGTATGTGTGTGTGTGTGTGTGTGCGTGTGTGTGTGTGAGAGAGAGAGAGAGAGAGAGAGAGAGAGAGAGAGAGATTCTTGTAATTTCGAGCTGGATATGCAAGCCAGTGTATCGCCCATTATCCTCCCCTCTTCTCCTTTATCCTCATATCTTCCTTCATCGTCCGTCCTCTTACTTTCCTTTATCATCAACCCTTCCCTCACCTTTCATCCTCTTCATTTCACTCCCTGTGTCTCTTTTCCTTCACTTTCCCTCCTCTTCTTCTGTCTTATCCTCATCCCTTCCTTCATCTTTCATCTTCTTCTCTCTCTCTGTCTCTCTTATTTCGTGTTTCATAATTCTTGTCCTTCTTTCTTTCTCTCTTCCTTCACCTTTTATCCACTTCTTCGCCACTTCCTCGTCCTTCCTCTCTCCTCACTGCGCCATAAACTTCTTGAACTGGCCATTCCCTGTCTCACCCCTGCTTGCTCCTTGTCCCCTCTTCTTCTTCCTCTTTCTTTCTCTTTCTACTGCCTTCTTCTTCCTTTGTCCTATCTCCTTGCTATTTCTCTGTTTCTCTTTTGTCTTCCTCCTTTTCTTTTCCTCTTTGTCATTCCATCTTCCTTTCTTCTGTTGTCCTCTCTTCTTCCTGTCTCTCTTTTTGTCCTCTGTCTCCCTCTTCCTCTTCTTTTCCTTCATGTCTTTCCCTCTTCTTTTCATGTTTTGTCCTGTCTTCTTCCCTTCTCTCTTCTCGTCTCCTTGCTCCATTTTCCTCCTTTCATCTGCTTTTCTCTCCCATTCTTAAGCTTAAATTGAAAAGTAAGTTGTTCATTTAAGTTTAAGGCCAAGTTATGTGAAAAAAAAAAAGGGTAGTAAAGTCTGTGTGTTCGGTGTATCCGTGTAACTACGTACGATAACTTGTGTGTACCTCTCTCTCTCTCTCTCTCCATAAAACTCCCGACTCACTCACGACCACCCCGACCCCAGCCAGAGACAATCGAGCGTATATGTAGATGAACCTGGCGGGGCGGGGGGAGAGGGGAAGGTTTGGGGTTGGGGAGACGGTTTGTGGGGTGAGGTTGGGGAAAGGAAGGTTGGGTGAAAGGTAGGAAGAAGAGAACAGAACATAAGAACATAAGAAGAGAGGATAACTGCAGTAGGCCGGTTGGCCCATGCTAGGCAGCTCCTAGAAGAGTAACTGAACTACTACAATGAGATAAGGATAGCAAAGAAGAAGGCTCTCCCCCGCCCTCCAAACTCTCCAGCCGAAGCCGGCAGGAAAAAGTCAGAAAGAACACCACGCCGTATAGATAAACTGGCGTGGACATTTTACAGGAAAGTGTGAAAGGAGAATAGAGACTATCACAGTGTAACCTGAAAAGAAAAAATTTTTGAAGGAAGGAAAGGAGAAGGGTAGACTGGAAAGTGGGGGCAAAAAGAGAGGAAACATAGAGGGGGCGATGGGGTTGGGGGGGGAGAGTTTGTAGAACATGGAGGAATAAAAGTGGGGAAGGGAAGGAGGGGGAATGGGAGGAAAGGAGGAGGAGGGTCAGTATGTTCTGTACATTACCGGAGCACACGATTGAGGGGGAGGGGGACTGGTAGGAGAGGGGGAGGGGATGGGGCCAGGGGCTGTCACCGGCATCTCTCCCTCTCTCCGTCATCCCTCCTTCCTTCATATTCCCTCCATCTCCTCACACACACACACACACACACACATTAATCGATGTATCACTTGAACACATTAATGTCTTGTTAAATTGGTGTCAACCATAACCGCATTATTTTCAAACCTAGTTCCGCCGAGTGCGAACCGTAATGGAAAATAACACACGGGATAGAAATTAGACGTTCTTTATCTTAAACAGTGTTCGGATCTTCACACTGATCGTTCATCTATGCAGCTCGCCTTCCTCTTTGTCATTCATTTCCATCATATTGTCCTGAGGCTGTTTCTATCATTCACATCCCCGATAACTAAGGGTGTATCTTTTGTACTATGAATAGTGAAACAAGACGAAGACATCCCCAACCTCTCTTCCCTGCAACAGCCCCCACCTCCCCCTGCCCCCCCACCTCCCCCCTGCCCCTCCTCCTGTCTATTCTTTCAAAGGCGGAATGAACAAGTGCTGTTGCTTAGTGTGATTAAATATTGTATTCCAGTAATTCTTATCATCTTTTCTTAACAAACTCATCGTGTTATAATTAAATATAGCTAAAAACTATACATAACTGAGCCGTAAAAAATGGCTTATTGACTGTTATTAGTCTTGCTGTAAATCTGATCGGTAGCAACTTCAGTTGAGCTTGTGCATCGCGCATGTCTGTAGCATCAAGTGTACCAATGCTTCCGATGCACTCAGTGATTGAGAGGTGATATTTAATTTTATTTTCTAATATTAGTTGTCTAGGCTTGTGAAACTCTCAGAACCACTTTGTATTAATCCCGAAATGCAGATAGATTAGTCAGTAGTTTGTGTGGTTGTGTTTGATGCTTGTGGATTACGTAGCACGTTGGATTGTGGCAGGTGAGGTAACTGACTTGTGACACGAGACGGTTGGCACACCTGCGTTGCCCACCACGTGCCACATGCCCTGCTCCAAAACACTAGTTCCCGTCTCTTCCCGCAGGTGGCGTCGCAGGAGAAAGTATTCATTAATTTGTGTGGGATATGCGTCTTGTCGTGATCTCCGAGAACAAGAGTGACTGTGGACCTGATAGCCTTGCTCTGGTGTGAAGAGACGGGGCCTGACTGAGGTCCCGAAGACTCTAAGGTGAACTGCCCGGCCGCCACCCCGACACCACCGGCAAGGTCAGCCATTTTGATCGTCCTACATTTTGTAAGCGCAGGCTTCTTGATAATTACCTCTTACTGTAACTTCCTTACCGGTTTAAACTGATTGCATTCATCATGTCGTTATTATCTGGATGTTCTATGGAATAGGGGAGGTATTATTATTATTATTGCTGTACAGTTAAATCATCAATTACGATTGTTAACGCTTACCTACCTGCCGGCTTGTGTCGTGCATGTTATTTTCTAAATGTGATAATGACAGTTTGGAAATGATTAGCTGGATTTTATATATTTTCTTCCCCCTCCCTTATATTCACTTTCTTCCTCTTCTTCGTCTTCTTCCTCTTCCTCATCTTCCTCTTCCATCTCTTCCTGTTTCTTCCTCTTCTCCTCTTTCTCTTCCCCCTCTTCCTCTTCTTCTTCCTCTTCCTCTTCTTCCTCTTCTCCCTCTTCCTCTTCTTCCTATTCTTCCTCTTCATCATTTTCCTCTTCCTCTTCCTCCTCTACCTGTTCTTCCTCTTCTTCATCTTTCTTCTCCCTCTTCCCTCTTCCCCTTCTCCCTCTGTCTCATCCTCTTCTGCTTCCATTTTTTCCTCGGTCTTTCTGTTCCTCTTCTTCCTCTTTCTCCTTCCTCTTCTTCCTCTTCCCTTTCCTCTTCCTCTTTCATTTCCTCTACCCCATCTTTCTCTTCCCTTTCCATTTGTTCGTCTTCCTGTTCCTCTTCCTCTTGTTCTTCCTCTTCCTTTTCCTCTCCCTTTTCTCTTCCTTCATTTCGTCCTTCCTCCTCCTCTTTCTCTTCCTCTTCTTCCATTTTTTTTTCTCCTCTTCTCGTTTCTCGTCATCCTCTTCCTCCTGTTCCTTTCCTTCCTTCTCTGCTTTTACCTCTTCCTCTCCTTCATCCTGTTCCTTTTCCTCCTCTTCCTCCACGTCTTCCTGCTATTCTTCCTCATCTTACACCTCTTCCTTCTTTTCTTCCTCCTTCTGCCTCTCCTTCCTCCTCTTCTTCCTCCTGTTCTTCCTCATCCTCTTCCTAATCTTCCTCCTGTTCTTCCTAATCTTCCTCCTCTTCCTGACCTTCCTTCTCTTCCTCTCCTTCCGTCTTTTATTTCTTTTTTTTTCCTTTCTCTTTTTCATTCATCTCATTTCCTTTTATTTTCTCCTACTTTCTTCTCTTCTTTCCTCTTTCTCTTTGGCTCCCTTTTTCTTCTCCATTCTTTCTCCTTTCGTCTCTCTCCTCAATTTTTTCTTCTCTTCTTCCTTCCGTTGTCTCCTTCCTTCTCATTTATTTCTTCTCTCCTTTCATGTTCTTTCCTTTTTCTTCCTGCTTCATCATTCTTCTTCCTTACCTCCCCTTTCTTCACTCCTTTCTTTTCCTTCTTTCCATTCTTTTTCCCTCCAGTCTTCCTTCTCTCCTTTCTTCTTTCTTCCCTCCTTTCTTCTTTTTTCTCTCCTTTCGTCGTCCTTTCTTCCTTTTCCTTCATTCATCTTCCTTACCTTCTCTTTCTTCTCTTTTCTCTCCATTCTTCATTCTTTTCTCCTTTCTCTCCATTCTTCATTCTTCTCTCCTTTCTTCTCTCATTTCTTCGTTCATCTTTCTCCTATATTCTTCATTCTTTCTTCTTTTTTTTCGTCTTTCTTCCTTTTCCTTTGTTTTCCTTACTTCTCATTTCCTCTTTTTTTCGTCGCCTTTGCTCTTTCTTCGTTCTAATTTCTTCTCCTTCTTTGTTCTTTTTTTGATTCCTTTCATCTTCTTTATTTTCGTTTCTGTTTTCCTCCTCCTCCTCCTCTTCCTCCTCCTCCAAAAGAAAGAAAAATACAAAACGAAATGTTTCCTTAAAATAGGCAGATTTTGAAGGGACTCTGTTGATAGATTTCCTAACTTTTACTATCCTGTTCCTGTCTCTGGATCCCTCCCGTCCCATGTATTTGGGCAAGAGAGTTAGCCTAATATGATGGTAATTCTGTCAGTTAACACTCACTCCCCTTTATTAACTTACTTGGGCCCTTTTGGTTGGATTCACAGTCGTCTTTGGTGATGGTAGGAGGAGGATTGGAAATGGTTTGAGTGGAAGGAGGAAAGAAGAGCTAGTGGAGAGAGGAAAGGGGAGTTAGGAGGTATGGGAGGTGAACTGAGGGAAGGGAAGAAGTGATGCCAAGGAGTTTGCTGAGGAGGGGAAGGAGCACTTGAGGAGCAGGGAGTGCGGTTAAGTTCTTGGAATCAACTAGTTCTTAGCAAACCGAATAAAGTCGACAGGAGAGAGCCAGACCGAATTTAACACCTTTTCTACGTGAGAGCTCCCCAGACCTAAAGTATAATCATGTGTGAATAACAAGTAAAATATGAAGGACGTCATCATTGGGAAGAGGTTATGGAAATTGCCTCCCCTAAGCCGAAGAATATCAGTCAGTAGCGTAGGTAAGATAAACACGAGACGTCACCTCCATTAGAGGCTGATGTATATATTGCCATCGTAGGTAATGGGGTAATTGAGGTAGAATACAACACCCTGAATATGAGAACTCTTCTGAATAAAATTATCCGGAGTTAGCCAGCATAAAATGAATAGAGATCATCGTAGTGACGAGATTAAGGCCTTTCACGGTACTGTGTGTTAGTATTCCATGTGTAATCCACTTGATTGAGGATATATTGTGTCGCGTAGTCCTAATATTCTAAGTGCATTATTACATTTCCCTGACATTAAATCCTTTCGGTACGATGACGTTCAGCTTAATTTGTTTGTGTTGTTGCCGCCACTGTTTCAGGTGAACCCCTTCAATATGGTTTGTTACGTGTGGCCGATACACAGTGCTTATATTCAATTGTAATATTCAGAATCTTTAATATTCATTTATTAGTACCATGCGTAGCATTCTGTGAATCGAGTTTATAAATATGAGACTGCAGGAAACAGCATGCTGAGTCAATCATATATCGTTCCGACGCATCTTTTATCGTCCAGTTAACAACTCTTAACAGACGTTATGTCTTCTGCCTATCATACGCTGTCACAAAGATGTGTCAGATATCCATTGCAAGAGCAACCAAGCATTTTCTGGTTACTGTTACCACCACTCATTGTAACACTGCAAAACCCTATTCACAGTCACTGCTGTTATTACTCACTTTAACACCGTATAATTCTGGTTTCTATCACTGTTACTCTCACTTAATGTAACATCGAATAATCCTGGTAAATATCGGGCAAGCTCAAGACTTCATCGTAGGCTACACCCACGTGGTTGGTAGCTGCGAGAGAGACTGACGGTTTCGACCCTGAGTTTCTGTTCTGCCCTTCTAGCTTCATTGAGTTGCGCTTCTTTGAGTTTGTCTATTTAAGCCGGGCTGGGACTCCCTCGAGTTTTGTTAGTTTTGTTTTTGTCTTTCTACATAGTATATTGTTTGGCCTAATGACCAAGGTTTGGGTGATGGCCATAAAGCCCTAACCAACCAACCAACAACCCTCGAGTTAGTTAACCGCTTGAGCTAGACCGGTGTGTTGGACTGCTCTGTTCTGGGGATATTGGTATAATATAGTAGTTTATCTGCCACACGTGAGTTAATGTTTATTGTCAGCACATGATAGGTTTATTAGATTATTTTGAGATTGCTTTTGTTTATAAGAATTGTTGATTTAGAATCACTGTTATTGCCCTAGCTAATGTCACATGTTATATTAGTGTCAAGAGTCTGTCTTTATTTTTATGCCAGGTCTTTACTGCAAGCCCCCAGAGGCTTTACAACCCAAGGGCTAGTTTATGTTCTGGCTTTTCTTTATTATTAACATTTGGAACTTTAGGATAACTTCTGCAAGAGCTAGTTTGACAATCCTGTTCGAACTTGCTTGATTTTGTTCTTGTAGGTTTAAGTTAGTGTTAATTTCATTCCCCTTTTCGTCATTGGTATATATTTTTCACTTTATCACTATTTTCTCCCCTTTTAAACTTACGACTTGGTGTGGCTGACCGCCACTTGGTATTCTAAAATATCCGTTGCACATTTTACAGGCCCGTTTGTCGCGATGCGTCTTTGTAACGGGTTTATATTACCGTGCCCTACGTTTGCCATATATAACTCTGTCCTGTATAATTCCACCCTATGAAACCTTGTCCTATATGATTCTAATGTATGTAATACTGCCCTGTATGATTCTACCCTATGTGACGTGTCATATTGTTATATCCTATGTCACGCCTCCTGTACAGGGTATCCCTCACACCCTTTGTACCTCGTACCCTATGTAATTCAGTCCTTTGTAACAACACCCGCGTAACTGGACCATACGTAACAGCACTAGACGTAACTTGACCCTGCATAACCCAACCGTGTGATACTCCTGCCCTATATAGCATCAACCCTCTGCCCTATACACACCTGCAGTACCATGCCCTGCAGCTCCATCCTGTAACGTAACTTGACCTCATGACGCTGCTGCCCTATATACCTGGCACCTTATATGATTCCTGGCCTATATACTTGCCAGCCTGGGTGACGCCTGGCCTGTGTAACGGGGGTGTTGGCTCTCTGGACTGTAATCTGGAGTGTTGGGGTGACAGCGCCAGAAATTTATTCCTCACGTATTGTTGCTCCAGCTGGTTCACTGAGGCGGGGTGGAGGAGGGAGAGGAAGTGGAGGGAGGTTGGAGGAAGATGGAGGGAAGGAAGGAGGAGAAAGTTGAAGAGGAGGGAAGGAAGGATGGAGAAGGCTGAAGAGGAGGGAAGGAAGGAGAAGGTTGGGAAGGAGAGAAGGAGGGAGAAGGGGGAAAAGAAAGAGGAATGGAGGGAAGGAACGTGTGGGAGGGAAAGATGAAGAGTTGGAAAGAATAAGTAGAATGAAGAAGAAGGAAGGAAAGAAAGGAGAAGTGAGAGAGGGAGAAGAAGTGTAGAGAAGTAGAGTGGAGGAAAGGAGAGTGAAGTGGAGGGAGGGAAGATATCTGAAGAGATGGGAAGGAGAGGGAGGAAGGATTGGTTAGATGGAGTGAGGGAGAGAAGGATTCAAGAAATGAAGAAGAATTGAGAGAGAGAGAGAGAGAGAGATTTTATTAATATTTTTTTGTTGTCCACAACAGATAGTACAATATTGGAAAACTTTACATATACGCACATATAGGTCCGATGAGTCGAGACTCTCTTACGGACCTCATGCAATAGTTAAGTAAGGAGCATTCGTGACTGAGCTAAAAAAAAAAAATACATACATATATATATATATATATATAAATACACACACACACACACACATATATATATATATATATATATATATATATATATAAATATACACACACACACACAAATACATAACATATAAAACACCAGTTAATCTTGTTTCACATAATCCAATAATGTCAAATTTAATCTCTAGAGAATGTAAGCATTGGTCAAATAATGATTCCAAATGTAGTGGAACACTGTTGATATTATATGACAGCAACTTGAGGCTGGTATCAGTAAGTTTAAACCGAATCAGAAAAGTAGTAGTTACATGTAAGTTCATCTGATTCATAATCAGTCAAGTTATTGTCTACTTTGTCACTTTCGTTGTACTGAAATGGATTAAACATCATTTTATCGATGACTGTTAGAGGATAGTTATGGTAATTATGTCGACAGCCTAACAAGCTCTGCATCATTAAGACTATAAAATGAAAAAAAAATTACTTATCTAACATGCAAAAAAAAAAAAAAAAAAAAATTAAAGGAAAAAAAATGTCCAGGTAACTGTTACTTAGCTACTTATTTCTTAGATACTCTTGTATTCTTTCTGGTAGCATACTCCTTGCCCGAAGGAGCACGTCCCACCGCCGGATTAAGGGGGGGCCAAGGGGCCCGGGCCCTGGGCCACCCACCAAGAGGGGGCCTCCCACCAGAGCAACTTGTGTTCATTTCATTTCGTGTTTATGCATTACATATTACAGCATTGGATGAATAGTCCCCGTTCAGTATTTCCTAACTAAAAGTGTCCTATTTATATATTAGGATTTAGGTTACCAGTCTGTGGTGTATGCCATTGGGGGAGTTGGAAAGGGGGCCTCCCTTCCAAGCGGGCCCCGGGCCTCCCACATGCTTAATCCAGCCGTGGCACGTCCATCAACACCTGGTATATCAGTAGCATCAGCAGTACCGGTGGCGCCTTTTGCTCCCTCCATACTGGTTGTGCGAGTGGCAACTGCCTCACCAACACCACCAGTCCGTTCACCAACACCAGTGCTACCACCAGCGACTGCTCCATCAGCAATGAAGGAGCCTGCACCAGCACCAGGATCACCAGCACTTCTACTGCCACCTGCACTAAGCGAGGCACCAGTGATGATTCCCTCTGCACCAACGCCAGCACCAAGACTACGGCGAGCAACAGCACCACCATTCGGACCATCGTTCCTGCTCGTTACCGGTCTTTCCTTGATGACTAGTTTAGTGTGATTGAAATATGCTATTTTTCCTTCACTCCTGGCCTGCTTGAGTAAGGGTAACTTCGTTCTTCTTATTTCTTGCGAGGCTGGACATAGATCTTCATTTATGTAAATTCCTGTACCTCGTAGTTTTGCTGCCTTCCGGAGCACCGCCTCACGATCACTGAATCTTAAGAAGCGGGCTATAATTGGCCGAGGCTTGTTGTCATGTCGTCGTCCAACTCGGTGAACCCGCTCCAGGTTGATCTTGGGTAATTGAAGCCTTTCTTCCAACAACTTCCAGACATGAACGGTGGACTGTTCCCAGGTTTCACCTTCTTGACTTTCCTCTAGGCCAGTTATTTTGATATTATTTCGGCGACTATAATCCTCTTGGTAATTGCAGCGTTCTTCTAGTTCTTGAATTACTTTCTCACTTGCATTTAGATCATCTGTCAATTTCTTGATCAAGGTTTCTTTGCCTTTCTTATCATTTTCCAACTGCTTTGTTTGGTGTTGCAAGTCCGCTGCTTCTCCTTGCTTGAACTCCAAGCTTTTAGTGAGTTCATTCACCGTTACTTGGAATGCTTGCAGTTTTTCATTTACTTGCTTCATGAAAATTTCCAGTGCGCCTTGATATGCCTTATCTTGAGTAGATATCAGTGTTTGAAGCACAGAAATATCCATTGCTCAAACTCGTGAGTGTGAGTACTAGACAGAGTGGTAGGTCAGCACGTCTGCTCAGCTCCGTGGTCTGAGAGAGAGAATCATAGTGGATCACAATTACTCCGTTAAAGATGTCGTAATGGACTTGTGCTGAGTGGAGGAAAGACACGGGGGTGGAGGGATTAAAGAGAGAGAGAGAGAGAGAGAGGATGTGTATAGAAGGCAAGCATGTGAAAAAGAGGGGAATAAGGGAATGGCATTAAGTTGAAATCTCTCCACATCACAACATTACCTCCACATCACAACATTCCCTCACAGCATTCCCTCCACATCACAACATTCCCTCCACATCACAACATTCCCTCCACATCATAACATTGCCTCCAGATCATAACATTCCCTCTGCATCATAACATTCCCTCTGCATCACAACATTCCCTCCACATCATAACATTCCCTCTGCATCATAACATTCCCTCCACATCACAACATTCCCTCCACATCACAACATTCCCTCCACATCACAACATTCCCTCCACATCACAACATTCCCTCCACATCACAACATTCCCTCCACATCACAACATTCCCTCCACATCACAACATTCCCTCCACATCACAACATTCCCTCCACATCATAACATTGCCTCCACATCATAACATTCCCTCCACATCACAACATTCCCTCCACATCACAACATTCCCTCCACATCATAACATTGCCTCCACATCATAACATTGCCTCCACATCACAACATTCCCTCCACATCACAACATTCCCTCCACATCATAACATTCCCTCCACATCACAACATTGCAACATTGACTTAACATTCCTTCAACATCATAAATTTCCACAACATTCATATCACATTCATTCATCATCGCGGTATTCATTCCAGGTATCCATAATTCATAGTCTTTTCCAAGGCCTTTCATCTTCTTGCTCTTTTGCCGGCTGTGCTTCTGTTCCTCTCTCTCTCTCTCTCTCTCTCTCTCTCTCTCTCTCTCAGTATTTATCTGTCTATATCAGTCCGTCATTAGTATGAGGAATATTACAGTTCGTTTCTGTTAAGGCAGTTAAGAGAGAGAGAGAGAGAGAGATGTGTATGTAAGAGGATTAGGTTTGCCTACAAAGTACAACCCTCAGTTTAACCATTTGCTTCCCTGATTCAAAATATAGACGTGTTAGAGAGAGAGAGAGAGAGAGAGAGAGAGAGGTGGGGGGTGGGAGGGCTGTAACAGTAGGAGGTGGGGGAGAGTAACAATGTAGATAAATAGACAGAAAGACAGACGGGCAAACAGACAGAGACAGAGATTAGAGAAGAGAGAGATTAGGGGAACAAATGAGGGGATAATGCGAGGGATGCAAATGGATGAAGGAGAAAATAATGAGTAACAGAAAGGGAGAGAGAGAGAGGAGAGAGATAAGCCGATGATGGACGGCAGAGAAGCAGGAGGAAGAGGAGGAGAGGAAATTAGTTGATGGCTGCCTTACAAAACAGGAGAGAGAGAGAGAGATTGGTCATATAAATTTACAATCTGGTTAGACTTTGCTTTCTTTTTACTGTGGCCAGACCTTAAATTAATAGAAAGACTTAAGTATGAAGATATATACCTGTAGGAATATAATGCTATCCATGGGGAAGAGGAAGATTGGTTTTTGACCCCTAGTTCCCCGCCTGTCAGATAATGCAACTGAAACTGATAGGAGTGTAGGACTGGAAATGAAACTTTTTTTGTACGGGCATGGCAACCCCACCTCCCAGCACTTTGTCTTGCAGGCTATAGTTTCATCTCTTTTTCTCTTCACTTCGTTTATCCTTCCTCACTTTATTTCATCTCCTCACCCACTTCCTCCCCCCCCCCCGTCCTTTCTTCCCTCTTTCCTCCAACACTCCTTTCTTCTTCCCCTCATCTTGTTGGTCACTTTTTCTCTCCGTCTCTTCCTTCACACGCATCTCGTCCATCACTTTGCCTCCAGTCCCTCTTCTTCCAATATCGGTGAGTCCCTATAAGCCGCCTCAGGGGAAGACTTACCTTATAAATACATATTATCGCCCACGTTTACAACCACACGCAGGGAAAAGTGGCTGCCTCTTGCATCCTGCCGTGGTGGCGAGGAAGGAAGGGAAAAAGGGAGGGTGGGAGGGAGGGAAGTAGGATATGAATGAGTGAATGGATGAATGAAGGAAGGAAGGAGATGGTAGAGAAGAAAGGAAGGAAGGAAGGAAAGGGAAGGTGGAGACGAAAAGAAGGAAGGAAGGGCGGAGGTAGCGAGGAAAGGAGGTTAGGAAGGAAGGGGGGGAAAGGAAGGAACGGATGGATAAGGAAAGAAGAAAGAGAGCATGGAAAAGGTGCTTGTTTGTGGATAAAGTTTATAGAGTGGAACTACCCCCTGTGGCCCCATCCCTATCCTTAAGGGTCGGTGACTGAAGGGTAATTTTTCCCTATACCAACGCCGACCTGGATGAGGGAAAATAGGCCTTATGGATCCCTGACGTAAGGTGCAAAGTCCAACTGTCTCCCCAGCGCATGTAATTTGGCTTAAAACGCTTGGGATACTCAAGAACATGGATGCTGACTCACCCCGCCTCCCTCTCTATCAATTTTTTTTTTTTTAATACACACACACACTACTGTCCAGGCATTTGTGTGTGCATGTGGGCATTACTCAAGTACACACACACACACACACACACACACACACACACACACACACACACACACACACAAAACCACGTCCACCTCCGCGATACTTGACTTTGGAAGGACCGACCAACAAAAGACCGCAGTGCATAAACCACTTTGACAATGCAGTAAATTTAGGCGTTTCGACAGGGATCAAGACTTTTACGAGAGAGTGAAATAGGGAGAGAAAGACTGAAGCCAAAACGTAGGTCACAGAATCAGATGGGAGAAGGGGGTTGCGTTTATAACGCTTTCTGAGTCTTATTTTAAGCCAGTCTTGCCTAACTTATCGATATTTGCTCGAACTGAACACTGCCTAACCTCGAATGACGTAATTCAACCTTAAATAACCCAAACTAATCTAACTTAACCTCACCTAACCCAGTCTAATTGTATTTAACCTGTCTATTTCACGTAACTTCCCCATACCTAACGTAACCAATTCTGACGCAGCCTAACCGCCTCTAACCCTACGTAATCCTATCCAGTCTCACTTAACCATACCATACCCGACCTAACGAAACCCACTCAAGCCTCAAATAACCTAATCCAACTGAACCTAACCCAGCCTAACCCAACCCAATAGAACCCGACCCAAAATATATCAAAACCGAGCTATTCTAAAGCAATCTAACCTAATCCGTCTATATCTAGTCAATCTGAACCCAACCCAACCAAAAATTATCTAATCAGACCAAACCCTGCCCAAAGTGACCTAACCTAACTTTCGGTCGCCCATAAAATCGCTATATAAGAAATTATGCTCTCTGAGAGTCTACGGGTGTAACAGTCCAAGTTTCGCCGGTTCGGTATACAAGTATGAGTTTGTGTGTGTGTGTCTGTCTGTTTGAGTGTGTATATGTGTGTGTTTCGGGTGTGTGAGATGTTTTCTATAAGGAAAAATATATACTCTCTCTCTCTCTCTCTCTCTCTCTCTCTCTCTCTCTCTCTCTCCCTTTTGGGGTGTTTATGCTCCTCTCCTGAACAGCTGTCTTCCTGAACTAAATCAAACAGAAAGGTAACGAATTTTCTCCCATCCATGAAACTGAAACCAAACAGTATATTCCCATACATTTCAGCGTGTATGATAGTTCTAAGTAGCCAAAATATATGTTTATGCTATAAAAAAAAGTTAAAATATAATATATTTCTTGAAATCTGAGGTGCATAGTTATTTCACAGCTCTGTCTTCTGTTCAATTGTTAAAATTTAAATAGAAAGTGTTGTATTTCACAGCTCTTCGCCTTACTTCAGAATGCAAAATATAGTGGGAGTGTAAATATTCTTTGTTTACCTCGCTATCACTGTTCAGATTTCACTGCCTGACGTCTGTGTTGGTACCAGGACACTATCAAGCATTGTCTTGCCTTCCATGTATGCATTTCCTGCTTTCAAATCACTGTTTTCCACTGCTTCTCATTAATAATCTTTTGTCTACCTGTCTTCCACATTTGCATTTTCTACTTCAATTCACCATCTTACACTTGGTCATTAAGTAACTTATTTTCTCCATCCTCTTTCATGCTGCCATCCTACGCACTCTTTCAGCCTCTTCCATTTTGGACTGAAAGAATCGTTCCATTTCCTCCACTTCCAAACCCCGCATCCTCTCACGTTTACCTCATTCAGTTGCATGCACTCACCTCTGCATTATGTTCTCTGTCTCTGCCTCCTTCTCTCTGTCTCAGTCTCTCTCGCGGTCCTTCTACCCTTCTCCTTACCTGATTTCCTCTCCTCAGTTTTCCCTGTTCTTGCAACTGATCCAATCTCTCTTCCTCTAAATCTTCCTCTGCCTATGCCTCTGTCTCTCTGTTAGTCTCTGCTTCCGTCTGTCTCTTTCTTTGTCTGTCTCGGCAGTTCCACTTAAGGTGAAGAGTTTTGAGATGTCATAAGTTGAATAAAATCTCGTGGTAGTTGCAATAATTAAATCTAGTAGACATCGTATTGAAGGGGTTCATTATAGTGTGGATACCGACAAGCAATTTTATTCATTTAGGAAGCAACCTTTCCTGATTGAAAGGGTGAGCTTTAGTCTTCCTATCCCCCTCATTACTGTTAGGTCATCGGATTGAAGGTTAGATGTCATAAGCTTTTGGGCCATATTATATGTGACTTGAGATTTCCTAACACCTTTTCCATAGCGAATTATTTTGTACATTACACCTTGGTGTCATTCTGAAGGTTACTGATGGAAATATTGTCTATATCAGGAAACTATTTACACTACTGGGTTGTAACCATATAACCAGATTTTGGCGCCTGGTGGGTTAGTGGGTAATTCTGATGTTCCAATTGGATTGAACCGGTGAAGGTTTATATCCAAGAGATGGTTGGGGTTGATTGCTTATGTAATGCCACTCAGGTATTAGTGAGGCTGGTCACTCTCATCTTAAATGTCGGGACCAGTTGCCTAGCCCTGGGCTCCTATGCTCCACATGGGGCAATGTAGGATTGGATGATGGATAGATGGATGAATTATTATTAAAAACATCTTGCATTTGGTATTGCCAAGTTATTTAACTCATGTTGTCTCCAGATGATAATGTTCTTGCTGCCAACAAGCTACTTTTGTTAATCAAGGTTTGAAAGGAAAGAACTAATGTATAGTATATTTTCAGGTGTGTGAGTTGACTGAGCCGTGGAAACCGCCTACAGAGAGGGAGCAGGGGGGGAGAAGAAAGCCAAATTAATACCAACCAGTTGCCACGTTAATACCAGCCATCTAGCCTGGACAGGAAACCAGAAGTTCCCTTTCTCCTACGGTCCACCATCCTCCTCATTTGGCATAGGGAGTTGAGGGAGAAGGAAGGGGAGACTGAGGATAAGGTAGGAATGGAGAGGTATATGAGAGGGGGGGAGCAGTGAAATGGCAGAAGACAGGGTGACTTGGAGGCAATTTGTTTGTGGTCACCCCTTACAGGATTAAGGCGTCCTGCTGTAGGTAGACAGGCAGTGTAGATTTATTCAAACCAGAGATCAGTATCTCATTTTGGTGTGTGTTTGATTTTTTGCTGAGCAGATAGATGATGATTGGATGACATTTGTATGGGGGAGTACATGATGAGGGTTGACAGCACTTATTTAACTTGAAAAGTTGGATGGATTATTGGATGGTTTTTATGAAATGCATGTGTGTGGATAGTTATGCCTGTGTTGTGGTATCAGGATTTCAGAGGCTTGAATGATGTGTGGGGATGTGGCCCATTAGGCATACCATTGAGACTTAGAGTAGTTCTCGTTATTCTTAAAGTAGTTATTATTATTACTATTATTATTATTTGTGGTAGGTGGGGGCGCCCACCATCCACTCACTCGATGTAGCACTGTTCTCGGGTGTCTGCCCTTTCCTCTCCTCCATCCATCTTTCCTTCTATTCTCTTCTGTCTTCCTTTCCTTCATTCTTTCCTTGTCCTTCTGCCTACGGGTGACTTTACATCACCTCTTTGTCTTTCTTTCCTTCATTCTTTCCCCTTCCTTCAGCCTGTGGGTGACTACACTGAGTGACAAGTCAAATGGTTTCCTGTGCACCAGGAAACCATTTACTATGCTGGGTTGTAACCATATAACCAAATTTTGGCACCTGGTGACTTAGTGGGTAATTGTGATGTTGCAATTGGATTGAGCTGGTGAAGGTTTATATCCAAGGGGTGGTTGGGGTTGATTGCTTATGTAATGCCACTCAGGGATGAGTGAGGCAGGTCACTCTCATCATAATTGTCGGGACCAATTACCTAGCCCAGGGCTCCTATGCTCCACAGGGGGCAATGTAGGATTGGATGATGGATGGATGGATGAATTATTATTGAAAACATCCTGCATTTGGTATTGCCAAGTTATTTAACTCATGTTGTCTCTAGATGATAATGTTCTTGCTGCCAGCAACCTACTTTTGTTAATCAAGGTTTGAAAGGAAAGAACTAATGTTTAGTATATTTTCAGGTGTGTGAGTTGACTGAGCCATGGAAACCGCCTACAGAGAGGGAGCAGGGGGGGAGAAGAAAGCCAAATTAATACCAACGAGCTGCCACATAAATACCAGCCAGCTGCCTGGACAGGAAACCAGAAGTTCCCTTTCTCCTTTGGTCCACCATCCTCATTTGGAATAGGGAGTTGAGGGAGAAGGAAAGGGAGACTGAGGATAAGGTAGGAATGGAGAGGTATACGAGAGGGGGGGATCAGTGAAATGGCAGGAGACAGGGTTATTAAAGTACTTATTATTATTACTATTATTATTATTTGTGGTAGGTGGGAGCGCTCACCATCCACTCACTCGATGTAGAGCTGCTCTCGGGGGTCTGCCCTTTCCTCTCCTCCATCCTTCTTTCCTTCCATCCTCTTCTCTCTTTCTTTCCTTAATTCTTTCCTTATCCTTCTGCTTACAGGTGACTTTACACCCCCTCTTTTGTCTTTCTTTCCTTCATTCTTTCCCCTTCCTTCTGCCTGTGGGTGACTCTACACTGAGTGACAAGCCAAATGGTTTCCTGTACACCAGGGAAACATTTACCGTGCTGGATGGTAATCATATAACGAAATTTTTGTGCCTGGTGACTTAGTGGGTAATTGTGATGTTCCAGTTGGATTGAGCTGGTGAAGGTTTATATCCAAGGGGTGGTTGGAGTTTATTGCTCACGTAATGCCATTCAGGGATGAGTGAGGCTGGTCACTCTCATCTTAAATGTTAGGATCAACTTGCCTCATTGGCCAATGTAGGATTGGATGATGGATGATTTATTATTATCATTATTATTAGAAGCATGTATGGACAAGTTTGAGAGGAGCGAGAGAGTGCTGTTGATTGGAGACATGAATGGTAAAGTTGGGAATGTACGAGTGGATGGAGTGGTTGGTCAGTGGGGTGTGCCAGCTGAAGTAGATGGGAATGGTAGTGCTTTGGTGGACATCTGTGCTGGTAAGGGGTTGGCAATAGCCAACACCTACTTTCGTCATAAGATGATCCACCGGTATACATGGAGAGTAATGAGGAGGATGGATGGTGAACTTGTTGAACGAAAGGCAATGATAGACTACGTGTGTGTGGATGATCGAATGAGAAGACAAGTGTTGGATGCAAGAGTGTGGAGAGGGTGGGGGAATGGAGTCTCGGACCATCACTTAGTGATGGCCAAGGTAGAGCTGCAAAGAAAGTGGTTGAGGAGACGAAGGGGAAGACAGGAGGAAGCAGCTCCTGTGAGAAGAGTGGAGAAATTGCAAGTTAGTGAGAAAATGACAGAGTATAAGAGCATAGTGGAAGAAAGATTGGGAAGGTATGAGCTAGAGCAGATGGAATGGGTGGAAGACGTATGTAAGATATTCACGGAAGAGATAAGCGCAGCGTGTGAAGCGGTTTGTGGAGTGAGGAGGAGATGCAAGGGTGTGCAAGGGACAGCATGGTGGAATGATGAGGTGAAACGAGCTGTGGAACAAAAGAAGAAGGCATATGATGAATGGTTGGCGAGTAGAGGTAGGGGAGAAGATGAGAGAGAGAAGAGAGAGGTATATGTGAGCAGGAGAAGGGAGGTTAAGAGACTGGTGAAGGAGAGTAAGAAGAAAGTGGATGAAGAGTTTGGGAGGAATCTGAGTGTGAAATGGAGGGAGAGTAAGAAATTGTTTTGGAAGGAGTTAAAGAAAGTAAGGCAGTGTGAAAGGGGCAATAGTAGGGGAGTGAAAGATAGGAATAATAGATTGTTGGTGGAGAAGAGAGAGAAATTGAGGAGATGGAAGGAGCACTTTGAGGATTTGTTGAATGTAGAGAGTGAGAGCAGTGTGAGTATAAGTGGTTGGGGAATGGCTGGGAGAAGAAGAGATGAGAGGAGGAAGGAAGAGATCAGTAGGTCGGAAGTAGTGGAAGCGATGAAGAAGATTAAGCTGGGAAAGGCCCCAGGAATTGATGGAGTGTGTGGTGAAATGCCTAGGTATGGGGGTGAGATTGTTGTGGAGTGGTTATGGAAGTTGTGTAGATTGGCTTGGGAAGAGGGAAGGGTTCCAGAGGACTGGAAATCAGGTATAATTGTTCCTCTGTACAAAGGAAAAGGGGAGAGAGAAGTATGTGGTAACCATAGGGGTATTTGCCTTCTTAGTGTGACTGGTAAAATATGTGGTAGAATACTCATTGATAGGGTTAGGCATATGACAGAGGAGCTAGTTGGAGAAGAACAAGGGGGATTTAGGAAAGGAAAAGGGTGTGTAGATCAGATATTTGTTCTAAGATGTTTAGTGGAGAAGTATCTAAAGAAGGGAAAGAAAGTGTATGCTGCCTTCATGGACTTGGAGAAAGCTTATGACAGAATAGATAGGCAAGGTATGTGGAAGGTATTAAGAATATATGGAGTGGAGGGGAAATTGTTGAGTACTGTGAAGAGTATGTACGAGGGAGCTAGGGCTACGATGCGAGTGGATGGTGAGCTGACTGAGTTCTTTGATCTCAATGTGGGACTGAAACAGGGGTGTGTGATGTCTCCATGGCTGTTTAATATATATATGGATGGGGTTGTAAAGGAGGTGCAGGGTAGGGCAGTGGATGTGGGGGTGGCCCTAATGAATGAGGGTGAGATTTGGAAGCTTCCGGTGTTGCTGTTTGCTGATGATACAGTATTGTTGAGTGAAGATGAATGGGAGTTGCAAGGTTTGGTGAATGAATTTGAGACAGTGTGTAGGAGGAGGAAGCTGAAAGTTAATATAAACAAAAGTTATGGTGTTTGAGAGGATTGAAGTCACAGAGTGTGCAGTGAGGTTGGATGGTGAGGATATGGAGAATGTGAGTGCATTCAAGTACTTGGGTAGTGTGATGAGTAAGGATGGAACTTTGGGGGATGAAGTACGTGAAAGGGTACAGCAGGGAAGAAAGGTTGTTGGTACACTGAAAGCAGTGATGAGAAATAGAGAGGTGAGTATGGAAGTTAAGAAGTCACTGCATGATGGTATTGTGATCCCTTCCCTGACATATGGAAGCGAGGCGTGGACCTTGCAAGAGGGGAACAAGTCAAGAGTGAGAGCAGTGGAAATGAGTTACTTGAGAGGAGCATGTGGAGTGGCATGGAGGGACAGGTTGACGAATGAAGAAGTGAAGGAACGTTGTGGGGTAGATGTGAATGTGGTTGAAAAGATTAGGAGAAATACACTGAGGTGGTTTGGACATGTGGAGAGAATGGAGAATGAAAGACTGACTAAGAGGGTGTATGTAGGTGAGGTGGAGGGAGGGGTAGACCGAGGATGAGGTGGAGGGATGGAGTTGAGAGGTATATGAGGGAGGGGGTTAGTTGGGGGGAGGGTAGTCAAATGGTGGGTGACAGAGTGACTTGGAGGCGTTTTGTCTGCGGCCACCCTTTGCGGGATTAGGGCGTCGGGCTATAGATAGATAGATAGATTATTATTATTATTATTATTATTATAACCAGTTAAAGTACCTCATCTTACATGGGGGGAAAAGTGCAGGATTTTTTTCTTTTGGCTGTGACATCTTTTATTTTGCCAAAGGGACCTGTAGTATGGGGCCTTCTGCTGATGTCATATAGTTTATACTTGCTACCACCAGACTGTTTTATTCATATTAGGAGACAGCCCTCTCTGTGAAGAAATTAAGTCTATCTACAACCCCGTTTCCTACTACCTATTTATCTACCACCCTTCTTCCATTCCCGGAAAAGCCTTCTTTTCTCCTTAATTGCAGCTTCTACACCCTCATCCCACCACCAAGTTACTTTATGTCTTGGTGGTCCTCTTGTCCAGCCGCATGTTACATCAGTAACTCTCAAGAAATTGTTCTTGAGGGCTCTGTACTGTTCATTAACGCCTCTGTCTACAGCTCCCTGTTCAGCCACCATTATCCTCAACTCGCTATAGAAGGCATCCCTTACTACTTGGTTTTTCAGCTTCCATATTTTCCTCCTAGGTACATAAGTCCTCTTTTTCATCACTTGTTCTTTAAGCACCATATCACAAATCAATAGTTTGTGCTGCTACACACACTCCTCACTTCCTATACCTTTAACATCCCTCACTAACCTCCTATCGGCCCTCCTAACCAGAAAATATTCTATCTGACTGCTATTTCCCCCAGACTCATACGTAATTAACCTACTGTCTCTTTTCCTAAAATATGTGTTGCACACAATCATGTCCGTTGCCTCCCCAAACTCGAGTATCCTTTCCCCTTCTGCATTCCGTAGACCATATGCACATCCCCCATGCACTCCTTCATAACCTTTTGCTGCTTCACCTACATGACCATTTAAGTCCCCTCCCAAAATCACTATCTCATCATCCCGCATACCACCCACTACACATATTAAATCATCCCAAAATCTCTCTCTCTCTGATTCATCCAATCCTGCCTGTGGAGCATATGCCAATATAATCACAGCTATCTTTCTTTCCAACAGAATTTTCACTACCAATATCCTATCGCTTACTCTCAAAACATTCATAACATATTCCACCCATTTCTCCGCAACCATCACACCAACACCTCCATATCCGTCTGTCCCCCCCTGCCAAAACATCTTATAGCAACAGTCCTTCCCAACAATCTTTCTGGCTGATCCACCCCTTTACCGGACTTCCTGCAAACACGCCACATCCAGCCACCTCCTACTGAATGCCTCAACGACTTCCCCTGCTCTTCCCCTCAAACTTCCCACATTCCGTGAGCCCACCCTCATCCCCATGGATAATTTACTGTCCTCAGGCTTGCTTTGAAACTTATTTTGTTTTGTCATCTTCAGTATTAATAAAGGGGGACAGACACAGCACAGGTCCCACTCACTGCACAGTCCCAGGTCCAGGCAATGGATCTGGGACCCCTAGCCCACCAGCTTACCAGTGGCTGTGGTAGTGGCCTCGGGGCACCCTGCCAGGACAGCTGCAGGGACACCCTCCAAGCGTGTCTTGGCACTGCAACTATCCCGCCATTATACACCCACTGATAGGGCAGCCTCCTGGGGCGCTACTCCCAGGTTCGGGCCCCTCTCTATTGGGCGTAAGCGGCAGCCTGGGAACCGCAATGCCCTGTACCCTCTAGCACAGGCCCGAGCCCCATCTCGCCCTGGACCCATGATCTATGCCGGCGGAACCCCCGCCACGCCTCCCCCCAGAAGTCCGCCACTAGGTAACGGGGGCGAAGTTTTCTGGCCGCATGCCCTTGCTGGCGCCAACCCCTGTAACGTAGTGGGATACGTTGTGTGAAATGTAAAGTGCATGTGGTGTAGTGCATAGATAGTTAGAGGAAATGTTTGGGAGAGTATGCTGGTCTACTCTCCATGTTACTGTCACACTGAAAAGGTCAGGTAAGGGGGATGGTTAGATAGCTAGTGAAACAGGAGCTCCAGCTCTCCCTATCACCAGCATTCCCATTCCCCTCGGGAGTACTACCCTGTTCGGCCCGTGCTACGGCCTCCTCCTGTGTGTGGATAGTTATGCCTGTGTTGTGGTATCAGGATTTCAGAGGCTTGAATGATGTGTGGGGATGTGGCCCATTAGGCATACCATTGAGACTTAGAGTAGTTCTCGTTATTCTTAAAGTAGTTATTATTATTACTATTATTATTATTTGTGGTAGGTGGGGGCACTCACCATCCACTCACTCGATGTAGCGCTGTTCTCGGGTGTCTGTCCTTTCCTCTCCTCCATCCTTCTTTCCTTCTATTCTCTCCTGTCTTTCTTTCCTTCATTCTTTCCTTGTCCTTCTGCCTACGGGTGACTTTACATTCCCTCTTCTGTCTTTCTTTCCTTCATTCTTTCCCCTTCCTTCAGCCTGTGGGTGACTACACTGAGTGACAAGTCAAATGGTTTCCTGTGCACCAGGAAACCATTTACTATGCTGGGTTGAAACCATATAACCAAATTTTGGCGCCTGGTGATTTAGTGGGTAATTATGATTTTCCAATTGGATTGTGCCGGTGAAGGTTTATATCCAAGGGGTGGTTGGGGTTGATTGCTTATGTAATGCCACTCAGGGATGAGTGAGGCTGGTCACTCTCATCATAATTGTCGGGACCAGTTACCTAGCCCCGGGCTCCTATGCTCCACATGGGGCAATGTAGGATTGGATGATGGATGGATGGATGAATTATTATTGAAAACATCTTGCATTTGGTATTGCCAAGTTATTTAACTCATGTTGTCTCCAGATGATAATGTTCTTGCTGCCAACAAGCTACTTTTGTTAATCAAGGTTTGAAAGGAAAGAACTAATGTATAGTATATTTTCAGGTGTGTGAGTTGACTGAGCCGTGGAAACCGCCTACAGAGAGGGAGCAGGGGGGGAGAAGAAAGCCAAATTAATACCAACCAGCTGCCACGTTAATACCAGCCAGCTGCCTGGACAGGAAACCAGAAGTTCCCTTTCTCCTACGGTTCACCATCCTCCTCATTTGGCATAGGGAGTTGAGGGAGAAGGAAGGGGAGACTGAGGATAAGGTAGGAATGGAGAGGTATATGAGAGGGGGGGATCAGTGAAATGGCAGGAGACAGGGTTATTAAAGTACTTATTATTATTACTATTATTATTATTTGTGGTAGGTGGGAGCGCTCACCATCCACTCACTCGATGTAGAGCTGCTCTCGAGGGTCTGCCCTTTCCTCTTCTCCATCCTTCTTTCCTTCCATCCTCTTCTCTCTTTCTTTCCTTAATTCTTTCCTCATCCTTCTGCTTACAGGTGACTTTACACCCCCTCTTCTGTCTTTCTTTCCTTCATTCTTTCCCCTTCCTTCTGCCTGTGGGTGACTCTACACTGAGTGACAAGCCAAATGGTTTCCTGTACACCAGGGAAACATTTGCTGTGCTGGATGCTAGTCATAGGTAGTTCTTAGGCTGATGAGGACTAAGAGGAGTTCAAGTATAAGCAGACGAGACTACGTGGTTCAGAGGCTGATGAAGGCTATGAGAAGACCATGAATGATTTGAGAGAGTTGTCATTGTTTAATCAGACAGGACGTGTGCGACTCCCTTTATGGTGTGTGTAATCAGCAGTAAAAAGCCTTGCACGAGGGAGGTAGGAAGCTAAAAACATGCTCTTGACAAATTACCAATAGCAGGAGTGTAATAAATAATAAACACCCTTGCACGAGAGGGAAGTAGGAGGCACTGAGCATATCTATTAACGCTTGCCATAAAAGACTGAACCTGAGTCTGTTATCTGGCATCCACATACGAATAGACATAAAACAAGGCATATCCAATGACTTTCAGTACAGCAATGTATCTTCAAGCTTATTCTTACTTCAGACGATTTAATTCAACTTGGACAACGTATCTGCTAATGAAACTTGGGCAGGATATCTGGTACACAAGGCTGTATCTACTGCAGTTTTTCTAATTCCAGTATTTTCCACGACGCTGTTATACACTCGTCCACAGAGCGAAATAAACTGAAAACATTTGCTGTATTCCGGAAGAAGCAATCGTATCTATAAAAGGAACTATTCTTAAGCAGTTCACCTTTAGTCACACGAAACACGAAACATACAAGCATATAAAGCTCCAGTAACACAAAGCACAAACAAAATATATAAAACAGACGAATAACGAGGCACCAGATACAGAAAACACATGGAACACGAAGCAAACACACACACACACACACACATGTATACAGAAAATATTCACACATTCACTCACACGTGCACCAGGCAAGCATATATATAAAAAAAAATGTTAGTGTACACCATGCATGAGATAACATGTACATGCAGAGATATTCGCAAATTGGAATGACAATTTTTTATGCCTTATTCTGAGAGAAATCCACATTTATAATATTAGTTTTATGTAGCCATATAATGTGCAGTTATAGTAATCATTCCATTTTCCTTGCAGGGACAGTGTGTACCGTCCTCCTCTGTTTTCACCCATCGCAGGATCTTTGGTGAGTACAATGAATATTGAGAAAACTACTTCATTATATAGCACAGTACCTAGTAAGTAAGTAATTGATTTATAATAAGTTAATTCTGATAAATATGATGAGTATGCCATTAGTTCGTACATACATACTTAGATATTTGGGTTTATATATCAACATAGGAACTAGATGAGAGTTGTGTTGTCCTGGTTATAACCCATAAAGTACATGTATAAGATATCGTTACAGTACGTCTTAATTCTGATCAGTGTGACAGATATGCCATTAATTCAGACATTATGTTAAGCATTTGGAAGCTTCCGGTGTTGCTGTTTGCTGATGATACAGTATTGTTGAGTGAAGATGAATGAGAGTTGCAAGGTTTGGTGAATGAATTTGGGACAGTGTGTAGGAGGAGGAATTTGAAAGTTCTATCTATCTATCTATTGCCAGACGCCTCAATCCCGTTTGGGGTGGCCACAAACAAATCGCCTCCAAGTCGTCCTGTCCCCCGCCATTTCACTGCCCTGCTCCCAACTCACACCCCCCTCTCTTATATACCTCTCCACCCCATCCCTCCATCTCATCCTCGGCCTCCCCCTCTCTCTTCCCCCCTCCACCTCACTCACATACCCTCTCTTCGTCAGTCTTTCACCGTCCATCCTCTCCACATGGCCATACCACCTCAGTGTGTTCCTCATAACGCTTCCTATTACATCCACCTCAACACCACAACGCTCCTTTATATCCTCATTCGTCAGCCTGTCTCTCCATGTGACTCCACAGGCTCCTCTTAAATAACTCATTTCCACTGCTCTCACTCTTGACTTGTGTCCTTCCAACAACGTCCAAGCTTCACTTCCATACGTTAGAGTCGGTATCACAATACTGTCATGCAGTGGCGGTGCCGGGAAATTTTCATTGGGGGGCTGAGGAGGGGCTGGGGTAAAATGTGGGGGGGCTTCACAAAATGTCATCAAACTGAAGTGTTGATGGAAAATTGATATGTACATATTCATAATATCCAAATGTACTGAGGTTCATTTTAGACACCTGTACTCTTTGAAACTGCGGTGTTAATGTATAATATTTCTTATCTCATCAAAAATTGTGCCAAATGAAAGACATAAAACTAGCAAGGAAATTCAGATTAATGTATACGCAACATCTATCTATCTATCTATAGCCCGACGCCCTAATCCCGCAAAGGGTGGCCGCAGACAAAACGTCTCCAAGTCACTCTGTCACCCACCATTTGACTCCCCTCCCCCCAACTCACCCCCCCCCCTCCCTCATATACCTCTCAAGTCCATCCCTCCACCTCATCCTCGTTTATTCCACAAGATTGAAGTTTAACTCAATTAATTTAGACATCATGTGTAAGCAAGCAGTTAACATGACAGAAAAAAATTCTATGTTATGAAGTTAATACAATCTGAAGAATCAGAAGAATTTTTAAATCAAGGTGTAACGACTGTCACGTTACTTTAAAACTATGCGCCTGTTCTGGTGATTGGCAGCAAATGTGTCTATAATGGCATCAATGTTCAGCTGTTTAGCCCTCCTAGAATTAACTGATATTACAGCAAGGTTGCTGGTGCGGTTGTTGCCACTGCTGTTCCTCAAGTATGTCTTGAGGAGTTTCAGACATGAGAAGCTCCTCTCACAGGCAGCTAAGGTGACAGGGAGGGTCACTGCAATGCATACAAGTTTATACAGATCTATAAAGGCGTCCTTGTATGGCTCCAGCATGGCTGCGAGCTCAAGTGGTGTGGACACTTCCAGGCCATTGTCTCTCTTCCTAGCTATTAGTCTTGTCAATTGGTGGACCTTCACTGCAAGATTACCCTCTGCCACTCCATAATTGGCTGCCATTCCTGACAGCGCTTTTTTGTCCAGAAATGTAATGTGCTTAGGATTCAAGGCAGCAGCACCCATCAGAACATTACAGGCATCAGATGAAAATCGCCTGCTCTTCTCATTGAGCATTCTATCTGTGATGGCATAGAAGGTCCTTCTCCTGGCATCTGGTATAGCTCCATCCCTCTGACCTGTACTGGATGTTATGATGAATTCATCCAGGTGTCTGGGAGCAGATCGTTGTCTACCTGGACGCTCAGTCTCAGTGCGTATCCCAACTACCTTGCACAAATCCTCAGCAGCCTCCTCTAACTCCTTCCAGGCAGCTTCAGTCCTCATTCCTGTCAGTCCAGACATGACAGACTGCATCAAGTCCTCTGCAGAGGCCAGCTGAAGGTCATGTGACTGGAGGTGGTTTGACAGTTGTTTGGTCATCAGTAACACTTTTTCCATGGCCATCAGAATTGTCACAAATTGCTGATCTAGCGGGATGCACAGGCCCTTTGCCTCAGTGGCTCTGTGTCCATTGTCTCCCTCCATGAGACGTTTCAAGGTTGTCACTATGGCAGGTAGGGTTCTTTTCACTGCCAGACAAGCAGCATGTTGGGAGGTCCATCTTGTGTCAGACAGTTGCTTCAACTCTATGTGCTGCCTTGTGGGATTTAATTCTTTTTGCACCTTTATAAATTCTTCATGTACTACTGACGTAGAGAAGAACTTGTACAAGCTCTGTATAGCCACAAAAAACTCTGCTGCAGCCTGGATATTGTGTACACAATCAACGAGCACAAGGTTGAGCCTGTGAGCATAACAGTGGACATACACAGCCTGTGGTACCTTTCTCCTAAACCTCTCCTGTATACCACTGATGTGCCCTGACATGACTGTAGCTCCATCGTAGCACTGGCCAATGCAGGCGTTGTGGTCAATACCACATTTGGCCAGGGTCTCCAAGATCTTGTTGAGCAATGAGTCTGCATCCAGACCCTCGGCTGCTGTGAAGTCAAGGAACACCTCATGAAGGCTCTGTTTGTGGAGATACCTCACCACAATGGACAGCTGTTCTTGTTTGCTGACGTCCTTGGTCTCATCCACCATTAGGGCAAAATGCTCTGCTATTAGGACCTCGTTGCTGATGTCCTCTCTGATTATTGAAGCTATGATGGCGAGCAGTTCATTTTGGATATCATGGTGCGTATATTTAGCATTGCCAGGACCACCACTCAGTTTCTTTTTGACAATGTCATCATACCTGGAAATCAGGTCCAGCAGTTCCAGGAAGTTATCTTTGTTGCCAGAATCAGTGTCTTCCTTGTGACCTCTTTGGGCAACATTTTGGCAGGCTGTGTAGAGCAGTAAGTGTATTACTGCTCTAATGTAATGTCTGTTTTCCTTTACAGTTTTTTCATGGTTGGTATTAAAAGCATGTATGATCCTAGAACCTGTTGTTTTCTGCATCTTAAACTCTGCCCAAGCTTGCATAGAGAACTTGTGTCCTGCTGAATTATCATGAGACTTCAGAGATGAGGTTGCCTTCTTCCAGTTCCGAAAGCCGTCATGGGTGAAGGACTTCTCACATTTGCTTAAGTGTACGTGACCGAAATGACGACATGGAAAGCAGAATGCAGCATCTAGGGTCGTGGAGTACTCCAGCCACGAATGATGATCACGCCAGTTCTTGTTGAATGACCTTGACTGGCCACTGTATTCTGTGGCTGGGTATCTCTTCAAGTCTGGACAGGTGGGACCACTATCTGGAAGCTGGCTCAGGTCCTTGGGTCCAGGTAGTAGTTTCTCACCATGGGTGTGAGAAGTGCCCTCTTGTGGCTGGGGTTCTGCACTAGCCTCACCTAGTAAGGCTGCAGACTCACAATCACGATCACCACTGTCCAGGTCCTCATTAACAGCAGGTGTGTCTGTAGGAGGATCATCATCTCGCAGCCTCTTCTTGGGAATCTTGGGTAACAGGTAGCGTTCCATGATCAACCCGGCCTATGTGATCAAATATGATAAACCACCATCAGTTACTTTCATAAACAGGGAAAACAGCATAAACAAGCACGCAGATCACAGAAGCATAAAACTGCATATTAGCATTACAACAGACCAGATATTTTCACACTATTTTATTCTTCCTTCCACAGCTTCTTATAATCTTATAGTAGCCTATATACATTTTTAAGTAGAAATTAATCAACTTACACCATACCTGTAAATCAGTGCAAGACAAAAACCACAACTAATAAGCTCAGCTGCTCAGTAATTCAGTGTCTACTGCACTAAGCAATTAACAGCCAACAGACTCGGAGATCTACACACAACCGCGTCGCGTGGTAGACTGGTCTGGTAGCTGACAGGAATCGAACAGGAATGGCTCATCGTGCACTCGATTCGTGAATGCTGGGCTAGGCTAGGAGCCTTGGACCATGTAGGCCCTATAGCAGTGTGAATCCTTTACTTCATTTTAATCAAATATATTCAAATTTATTAACTTCCTGCCTCGAATTATGACATAATCGACATTCAATTATATTTCTGAAGACGAGATAATAATCGTACAGTCGTAATACACTAAAAGAATGGCTAATGTAGTTTAATAAAATAATGCTGTATTTTACTTTCACTTATCATTTTCATTATAGGATATGTAAACTAACCATCTGAATTACAAGAATTTCACAGAATATATCATGATTTAATCTATTGTCTTGAATCTTTTCCTAAACTTATAACACTTCGTTTCGTCAACTTTTGTGTATTATTTGTAAATAGTAATACAAAATTGAAAGTTCAAATAAGGGACGTCCTGCCTAAATTCGCCTTTGGAATCTGGCAATATTGGGGGGGCTGATGGGGGGGCTTGGCTCATTATTGGGGGGGCTGAAGCCCCCCCAAGCCCTCCCTTGGCCCCGCCACTGCTGTCATGTAGTAACTTTTTCACTTCCATGCTCACTTCCCTGTTTCTTTTCACTGCTTTCAAAGAACCAGCCACCTTTCTTCCCTGCTGTACCCTTTCAAGCACTTCACCCTCCAAACCTCCATCCTTACTCATCACAAAAGTAAAGTTGTGGTATGCGAGTGGAATGAAGTCACAGAGTGTGCAGTGAGGTTAGTTGGTGAGGATACGGAGAATGTGAGTGCATTTAAGTACTTGGGTAGTGTGATGAGTAAGGATGGAACTTTGGGGGATGAAGTGCGTGAAAGGGTACAGCAGGGAAGGAAGGTTGTTTGTGCACTGAAAGCAATGATGAGAAATAGGGAGGTGAGTATGGAAGTTAAGAAGTCACTGCATGATAGTATTGTGATCCCTACCCTGACGTATGGAAGCGAGGCGTGGACTTTGCAAGAGGGGAACAAGTCAGTGAGAGCAGTGGAAATGAGTTACTTTGGAGGAGCATGTGGAGTGACGTGGAGGGACAGGTTGACGAATGAAGAAGTGAAGGAACGTTGTGGGGTGGATGTTGAATGTGATTGAGAAGATTAGGAGAAATGCACTGAGGTGGTTTGGACATGTGAAGAGTATGGAGAATGAAAGACTAACTAAGGGGGTGTATGTAGGTGAGGTGGAGGGAGGGAGAGGGAGGGGTAGACCGAGGATGAGGTGGAGGGATGGAGTTGAGAGGTATATGAGGGAGGGGGGGTGGGTGAGTTGGGAGGAGGGTAGTCAAATGGTGGGTGACAGAGCGACTTGGAGGCGTTTTCTCTGTGGCCACCCTTTGCGGGATTAGGGCGTCGGGCTATAGATAGATAGATAGATGTTAAGCATATGGGTTTACATACCAACATAGGAACTAGATGAGGCCCATGTTCACGATATAACCATCTCAGTGTAAGATGTCGTTACAGTAGGTCTTGATTTCACTGTGTCGATAACTATTCATATGGAAGAATACGATTCTGGTCGGACTTAATTCGTTCTATTATGGCACTTTCCACAATTTCACTGTGTGGGTACAGTATCTTTTATAAGTTACAGTAGGTTTCTTTTGTGTGGATAATAATGACGTAAAAAAAAATAAGAGGAATGGGGAGACTGTATTAGAACATACACACACACACAAAACTATCTATCCGTCTACTTGTCTGTTTCTGCCTATATCTATCTGGCTGTTTTTCTGTAGATCGATTTATCTATCTATTTATATCTGTCTATCTATCTATCTCTATCTGTCTATCTATCTATCTATCCATCTATCTATCTATCTCTATCTGTCTATCTATCTATCCATCTATCTATCTATCTATCTATATCTATCTATATATATATAAATATATATATATATATCTATATCTATCTATCTATCTATATATATATAAATATATATATATATATATATATATATATATATATATATACTGTATATGAGAGAGGCAAATAGACAGAGAGAGAGAGAAAGAAGGGGAGGGGTGGATGTAGGGAGTGAGGACAGGTGAGGTGAGGAATGGCTCCCAGTCCCCAAGGAATTACCTACTCAGGTCATTTTGACTAGGGCAGACACACACACACACACACACACACACACACACACACACACATATATATATATATATATATATATATATATATATATATATATATATATACCCAGGATGCTTCCCCCAAGGAAAGTGGGGTAGCCGAGACAGGTCGACACTTACTCATCCACTCTAACACGGTCATTCGCATCTTAGCCCCAAGGGGGAGAAGGGACAATTCCTCACCGCACGAGGGACAATTGCGCCGTGCAATCAGTGACATCCACAGCAAGGCCCTACAGCAGAGCTGGTTTACACCTGCCACATCATAATAGACCCATCCCTTTACCCGCATCTGCCTGATCAGCTGATCAGACAAATGTAGGAGAATATCCCCCCAAGGCTGCGTCATTTATTCATTCACAATTTCTCTCAATTCATTTCTATCACGCACAGCCACTCTTCCTTGCTCAACAAACATCCCTCTCACATCCAGGCAGAGGAACTCCTTGAGAGTGAAATGGCTGGGAAGCATGCCGGCACGTGACTGGCTACAGCATAGCTGGGTCTTTCGGGTGTGGGCAATCAGGCAAGTTAGCTGCCTACTGCGACTGCAACACAATGGCGAGGTGTTCAGGAAGTTAGCCAAAGAAACCTTGATGGACTCTGAAAGAACAATAATGGCCCCCAGTCCCGTGCAGCCCTTAAATGGGCAGGGGGTGCTAAGAATCTCACGGTTGCCTCAATTACAATCTAATTCCTTTGTTAATGCAAAAAATACAATTAAAATTGGTAACTGGAATGTGAGAACGCTAAATCATGACGGTAAAATCGATGAGTTAGTGAAGGTTTTTCAAAATTACGGACTTGATATTTGTGCTCTGACAGAAACTAGATTAACTGGAGTCGATAAGTTGGATTTGGAGGATGGTATACGTTTATTGATATCTGGCCGACAGGATGGAATGCATTATCAGGGAGTAGGATTGTTGCTGGGTTGTAAGGCAAATAAGGCTTTATGTGAGTGGGATCCTATAGATGAGCGATTGTTATACGCACGGTTTAAATCAAGTCATGGCAACATCAGTCTGTTTGTGTGTTATGCACCTACTAATGATGCACTCGATGAAAGGAAAGACACATATAATGAAAAGTTGCAAGAAGGAGTAGGAAGGGTACCTAGACATGATGTTTTGATCTGCGTTGGAGACTTTAATGCAGTAATGGGCTGTTCAAATGAGGGATTTGAGGCATGTATGGGTAAGATGGGAGTTGGTAGTAGGATGAGTGAAAACGGAGTGAGGTTTGGAAGCTTCTGTCTAGCAGATGACTTAGTCATCGGGGGCACACTCTTTCAGCATTGCAATATACACAAGACAACTTGGGTGTCGCCGTGTGGAAAATATAAAAATCAGATTGATCACATCGCTAGCAGTAGGAGGCATAGAAGTTCTCTGCTAGATGTTCATGTTAAACGGGGAGCGGATATTGGTAGTGACACAGTGTGGTGCGGTGAGGATCTGTCCGTTCTCCCCTTTGGGGCTAAGATGCGAATGAACGTGTTTTAATGGATGAGTAAATGGGGAGTGTGTCGTCCTGTCTTGGCTACCTCCCTTTCCTTGGGGGAAGCAGCCTAGGTATATAGATGGATAGATAGATAGTGTATCAGTGCCTGCGTGTATCAGTGCCTGTGTGTATCAGTGCCTGCGTGTATTAGTGTGCGGGCATGCGCTGATCAGTGCTTGTATCAGTGTTTGCGTGAATGAATATGTGCGCAGTCTTTCAGCCTCTTCCATTTTGTACTGAAAGAATCGTTCCATTTCCTCCACTTCCAAACCCCGCATCCTCTCACGTTTACCTCATTCAGTTACATGCACTCACCTCTGCATCATGTTCTTTGTCTCTGCCTCCTTCTCTCTGTCTCAGTCTCTGCCTCCTTCTCTCTGTCTCAGTCTCTCTCTCGGTCTTTCTACCCTTCTCCTTACCTGATTTCCTCTCCTCAGTTTTCCCTGTCCTTGTAACTGATCCAATCTCTCTCTCTCTAAATATTCCGCTGCCTGTGCCTCTGTCTCTCTGTTAGTCTCTGCTTCCGTCTGTCTCTTTCTTTGTCTGTCTCGGCAGTTCCACTTAAGGTGAAGAGTTTTGAGATGTCATAAGTTGAATGAAATCTCGTGTTAGTTGCAATAATTAAATCTAGTAGACATCATATTGAAGGGGTTCATTATAGTGTGGATACCGACTAGCAATTTTATTCATTTAGGAAGCAGACTTTCCTAATTGAAAGGGTGAGCTTTAGTCTTCATTTCCCCCTCATTACTGTTAGGTCATCGGATTGAAGGTTAGATGTCATAAGGTTTTGGCCCGTATTATATGTGACTCTTGAGATTTCCTAACACCTTTTTTCATAGCGAATTATTTTGTATATTACACCTTGGTGTCATTCTGAAGGTTACTGATGGAAATTGTGTCTATATCAAAACAATAAACGCAACATACTAAAGAATCTTTCAGGTTTAATACACATAAATCCCTAAAAGAAAAAAAAGGATGCTATGAAACCTATGCCGATTGGCACTGCGTCGGGAGTGTTTGTAAAGATATTATTGACTGACTTTAGTAAGTGGTTTGTGAGAACTAGTATGTACAGTGCTCGTCAGAAGTATTCAGCGTTGTCCGCCGGGCGCGCAATACTTATGGCCCAAAAAGAATCACCCATTTTTGGGGGTAAGAATTGAGCCATAAGTTTGAGCTCCGAGCATGACGTCACGGTAGCCTGAGGCCTTCTGACGCGCTGGTTGGTTCCCGCCTCAGTCGCCCACGGGCTGCCTGAGAGAGAGGAACTCCGCCGAGTGTCCCTCTCAAATTGCGCCATTTTTTACCGAGTGTCCCGCAGTGTTTTGGCCTTCAAAACTTTGTTATGGCACCTACCCGTGAACTATCGAGTGAAATCATATCCCAGATCATTGCTCTAAAGGAGGCAGGCCACCACACAAAGGAAATTAGTGAATTGGTTGGTGTGGCACGATCGACAATGCGTCGTTGGTGTGCGCGGTTTTGGGAGGAAAATGGTGGCGAAGTTCTCACAAAGAAACCGAGGTCTGGTAGGCCTAGGAAAACTTCCCCAAGGTCTGTTAATGTTTTAAAACGTGCAGTGGAGTTTAATCCTTGTGTGAGTGCAAGGAAAATTAAGGAGAGCAACCTGGAAGTGTTTGGTGAGGTGTCAGTGAGAACAGTGTCTCGTAGGGTGCATGAGCTTGGTTACACAAGTCACAGGCCTGTGAAAAAGCCTCTTCTCTCTAGCAGCCAGAGAATTCGTAGGCTTGCCTTTGCTAATAAATATCTAAATTGAGGTGAGGAGCAATGGTTGTCAGTGTTGTGGTCTGATGAGGCAACATTTAGTGTTACCTGTAACAGAGGAGCATGCAAAGGTAGTGACCCACTTGACCCACGGTATGTAGAAAGCACAGTTAAACATCCTGATTCACTCATGGTATGGGGTTGTTTCTCAGGGAAGGGTTTGGGGAAGCTTGTTGTACTTCCCAAGAACCTCAGAGTGAATCAGGATGTTTACCTGGAGCTTCTGTGTGATCATTTACCAGACTCCTTCGAGCTAACAGGTGCACGAGTGTTTCAGCAGGACAGTGCACCTGCTCACAAGGCCAAATCGGTCACCAATTGACTTCGTGACTGCGAGGTATCATTCATGACAGACTGGCCAGGAAATAGCCCAGACCTCAACCCGATTGAAAACCTTTGGTACGTCGTAAAGAAGAGTCTCCAAGGGAAGGACGTGAGCTCTCTGCCTAAGCTGGAAGCCGCCATTCGTGACTCCTGGGACAAAATACCCCTCCAGCACCTCAGGAGCCTCGTCCTTTCATTTCCAAGATGTCTCAGGTCCGTGAAGAAACGTAAAGGCTACCCTACGAAGCACTAAAGGTAAATAAAATGCATTATTTATATGTTTTTTCAATGTTGAAAGGTTTGTTTCTCAGGAGGGACGCAGGGCGCCCCATACTTCTGACGAGCACTGTATGTATATGCACTTGAATGTCCACACGTACTTCCTGCTTCTATCTATCTGTCTATCCATCATGCTATCTGTTATGATTTGTAATTATAATATGGAGTCTTGACGCTACGTCTCCAATCCTGGCTGAAAGAATTAGAGGGTGTCAGTGTGGGTAGCACACACGTCTACATGTGTATTCTATTCACACGTACACACACACATGCTACTCTACATATTCTGTTCACACACATGGTACTCTGTATGTGTATTCTGTTAACACATACAAACACATACGCACACACACACTACCCTATGTCTGTCCTGGCCTGAGTGTAAGTGTAGTCTATTCATAAACCCACACACATAAACAACTACTCTGTGTGTCCTGGCCTTTGTGTGTATGCATGTGGATATTAGCCAAGTACACACGTTTGCGCACACACACACACACACACACACACACACACACACACACACACACTACTGTCCTGGCCTTTGTGTGTATGCATGTGGATATCAGCCAAGTACACACGTTTGCGCACACACACACACACAAACACACACACACACACACACACTCACACTACTGTCCTGGCCTTTGTGTGTGCATGTGGGCATTACTCAAGTACACACAGCTTCAAGCGCACACGAACACACACACACACACACACACACACACACACACACACACACACACACACACACACACACACACACACACAAAACCACGTCCTCCTCGTGCGATACTTGACTTTGGAAGGACCGACCAACAAAAGACCGCAATGCATAAACCACTTTGACAATGCAGTAAATTTAGGCGTTTCGACAGGGACCAAGACTTTTACGAGAGAGTGAAATAGGGAGAGAAAGACTGAAGCAAAGACGTAGGTCACAGAATCAGATGGGAGGAGGGGGTTGTGTTTATAACGTTTTCTGAATCTTATTTTAGGCCAGTTGCGCCTAACCTATCCATATTTGCTGGAACTGAACCTGGCCTAACCTCGAGTGACCTAGTTCAACCTAAAATAACCCAAACTAATCTAACTTAACCTCACCTAACCCAGTCTAATTGTATTGAATCTCACTATCTCACGTAACCTCCCCATACCTAAACTAACTAATTCTGACGCATCCTAACTGCATCTAACCCTGCCTAATCCTACCCAGTCTCACTTAACCATACCATACCCGACCTAACGAAACCCACTTAAGCCTCAAATGACCAAATCCCAACCGAACCTAACCCAGCCTAACCCAACCCAATAGAACCCAACCCAAAATATATGAAAACCGAGCTATTCTAAAGCAATCTAACCTAATCCGTCTATATCTAGTCGATCTGAACCCAACCCAACCAAAAATTATCTAATCAGACCAAACCCTGCCCAAAGTGACCTAACCTAACTTTCGGTCGCCCATAAAATCGCTATATAAGAAATGATGCTCTCTGAGAGTCTACGGGTGTAACAGTCCAATTTTCGCCGGTTCTGTGTACAAGTAGAAGATGGTGTGTGTGTGTGTGTGTGTGTGTCTGTGTCTGTGTCTGTGTGTGTTTACGGTGTGTGAGTTGTGTTCTGTAAAGAAAAATTTATACTCTGTCTGTCTGTCTCTCTCTCTCTCTCTCTCTCTCTCTCTCTCTCTCTCTCTCTATATATATATATATATCTTTACTCCAGTTCAGTTTAGAAGTGCATGTGTAAGTCTGTGTCTGACCTTTTACCATATATGTCTGTTTGATTCGCAACGGCTTCAATATATCATCTTGCCTGGTCATTACTTACAGCCTCGTATCTGCATCATAAACCGTGAAATATTTAATTGGCGAACCTTGGCAGGAGTACGAGAGAAAAAGAGGAGGGATAAGAGATAAAGAGCAGAGAGTAAAAACAAAAAGAACAGAGTATGAGATAAAGAGAGCAAAAGATTGAAACAAAACGCAGAAAGGCATGAATGGGGTCAGAAAAAGTGAAAAAAAGAAGAACGATAAAAAGAACACAGGATAACAGTAATATACGGCTTGGATAGGTAGCTCTGAGGTCTGATTAGGACTATGAGGAGTGCAAGCATAAGCAGACGAGACTACGTGGTTCAGAGGCTGATGAAGGCTATGAGAAGACCATGCATGATTTGAGAGAGTTGTCATCTTATAATCAGACAGGACGTGTACGACTCTCAATATGGTGTGTGTCTATATGTCTATCTATTGCCAGACGCCTCAATCCCGTTTGGGGTGGCCACAAACAAATCGCCTCCAAGTCGCCCTGTCCCCCGCCATTTCACTGCCCTGCTCCCAACTCACACCCCCCCCTCTCTCATATAATTCTCCATCTCATCCTCGGCCTCCCTGTCCCTCTTCCCCCCTCCACCTCACTCACATACACTCTCTTCGTCAGTGTTTCACCATCCATCCTCTCCACATGGCCAAACCACCTCAGTGTGTTCCTCATAACGCTTCCTATCACATCCACATCAACACCACAACGCTCCTTTATATCTTCATTCGTCAGCCTGTCTCTCCACGTGACTCCACAGGCTCCTCTTAAATAACTCATTTCCACTGCTCTCACTCTTGACTTGTGTCCTTCCAACAATGTCCAAGCTTCACTTCCGTGTAATCATCAGTAAAAAGCCTTGCACGAGGGTGGTCGGAATCTAAAAACATGCTCTTGACACATCACTAATAAGAGGAGTGTAATAGATAATAAACACCGTTGCACGAGAGACAGGTGGGAGGCTTTGAAAAACATACCATCAATAGATTACCAATAGGAGGTGTGTAATAGACACCCATGTAACAGACACGAGAGTACACCCTTGCCTGAGAGGTGGGGATCTGTAAACACACCAGTGATGTTACCAATTGGGAGAGTGTAATACACAGTAAACATGTGTACTTGAGAGGAGGCGGAAAGCTTTAGAAACACTCCAGTGATATATTAACCTCCATATTAAAGAAAGCACTGAGATATCTATTAACGCTTGCCATAAAAGACTGAACCTGAGTCTGTTATCTCGCAGCCACATACGAACAGACATTAAACAAGGCATATCCAATGACTTTCAGTACAGCAACGTCTCTTCAAGCTTATTCTTACTTCAGACGATTTTATTCAACTTGGACAACGTATCTGCTAATGAAACTTGGGCAGGATATCTGGTAAAAAAGGCTGTATCTACTGCAGTTTTTCTAATTCCAGTATTTTCCACGACGCTCTTATATAATCGTCCACAGAGGGAAATAAACTGAAAACATTTGCTGTATTCATGAAGAAGCAATCGTATCTATAAAAGGAACTGTTCTTAAGCAGTTCACCTTTAGTCACACGAGACATACAAGCATATAAAGCTGCAGTAACACAAAGCACAAACAAAATATATAAAACAGACGAAAAACGGAGCAACAGTTACAGAAAACACATGGAGCACGCGCACGCACGCACACACACACACACACACACACACACACACACACACACACACACACACACACACACACACACACACACACACACACACACACACACACACACACACACACAGACGTATCCTTCCCCGCACACAGACAATCTGGCTGCAGCAGTTCAGTTTTTCTTCCTTTACTTTCAGCAACACTGATGTGGTTTGGTCATAGGAAGGTAATGGGGAGTAAGAGATTGGCGTGGAAAGAGAGGTGGACCAAGAGCAAGGTGGAAGGATAGAAGTGAGGGAGTACATAAGAAATATATATGAAAGTGGGATAACAGAGAGAAAGGGGACGGAGGCAAAGAACAAACTGAAGTGACAGTGTTCGATAATGAAAGGTCATGACTGCATTTAATACTTTCTGAGATTTGCTCCAGAAACAAAATCTCTGCGCCCGCCCAACCGTCCCAACTCCACGGACGGACACCAGTGATAACATTACCCTCCACTGACTTTGGTGGAATAGATGTTCTGCTGTGGGATAGATAGTTGGGAGGAGAGGCAGATTATAAATAATGAGGTGGTGGACAGACAAAAAGTCCGTGAGGGAAGGTGCATATGAGTGATGAAGTATAAAGGACAATAAATAGGTAGGCCAATAACAACGTGGATGGAAAGAAAAGCCAAGGAGTACATGAAGGAGAGAGCATGTGAGTGAAGAAATATGAATGAAAAGTTGGCAAAGAACTGGGTGAACAAACAATGTAAGATAGTACAGCACAAAGAGAAGTATGTATGAGAGTGTAGTGGTTGGAAGAAGAGAGGAAGGCCAAGACGATCGTGGATAGAACATGTAGGGAATACACAAGGGAAGATGTAGAGTGGAGTAGTTGCGAGGAGAAGAAAGGTTAATCTAGATCAAGGATGATGAAAACATATGGGTAGTATAGGACGGAGAGGTGGACGAGTGGTTGATGAATAGAGACAGAGATGAAGGAGCTTTTTGGTTCCGATCACATTTCACTGGATGAGGTGTCAGACAAAAACCTCTATATATTCACAGTTCCTTGAACAACAGAAAGAAACGCTAAATATTTCGTCAAGCTGAAAGGTAGACTGTTATTTCCAGCACAGTATCAAATCTGTTATATTCTGATCAGCCTCTAAGAATATTAACCACATCGCTGCCGTGGATGCATCTGGGTATTTTAGTCAGGCTAATACAAGGTTATTCAGCTCTGAGAAGTCTGTCAGTATAATCGTTGGTAACTTTCGATTATCCTTAAGCTGGTATGGACACAACTATTGTATTCAAATTAACAACAAGTGATTATTTTTACCTGAGACATGTCATAACATTCCAAGGATAGATCGCCGCAACTTACACAGATTTCGTAATTATAAATTCCATCAGACTACTCACAGTTTTTTAGGTATTTCTTTCTATTTGCAGACGATTTTATCCAACTGAGAATACCGTTGAACTTTTTTTTTTTTCTCTCTCTGGGGGAGGTCTTAATGAAGGTTATACGAGTATTAAAGCCCTCTTGAAAACTCTCTCCCAAACTGAACCATATCGTTTGGAGTTAGTAAAAATAAATTAACTGGAAACAAATATAATAGATGCTGGAGCTTCAAGACCCATTGATTATGCCTTTGGCGTCATGTGGTAAGAGAGAGTGGCTTTGAATGGTGTGGTGTGGCCTCGCTCATGTCGCCGGGAATGAAGTACCTCGCATCCCAAAACGTTAATGAGACAGACAGACACAACCTTTCCTTGAGATGATATCGCGTCCTTTTTAAGCACTCCGGCCTGAAAGGATTTTACCTCTCCTGTGAGATGACATTTTTTCTTTTATTTCACTCTTACTGTCTCCTTATGATTGCTTTGAAGAGACTTTCAGCTTTGAAGAGACTTTTAGATATGAAAGGGTTTCACACACACACACACATACACACACACACACACACACATACACACACACATACACACACACATACA
>NW_027643636.1:75000-97500 GCF_032717465.1 Coenobita brevimanus
TGCTTCTCATTAATAATCTTTTGTCTTCCTGTCTTCCACATTTGCATTTCCTACTTCAATTCACCATCTTACACTTGGTCATTAAGTAACTTATTTTCTCCTTCCTCTTTCTTGCTCCCATCATGCGCACTCTTTCAGCCTCTTCCATTTTGGACTGAAAGAATCGTTCCATTTTGTCCACTTCCAAACCCCGCATCCTCTCACGTTTACCTCATTCAGTTGCATGCACTCACCTCTGCATTATGTTCTCTGTCTCTTCCTCCTGCTCTCTGTCTCAGTCTCTCTCTCTGTCCTTCTACCCTTCTCCTTACCTAATTTCCTCTCCTCAGTTTTCCCTGTCCTTGCAACTGATCCAATCTCTCTTCCTCTAAATGTTCCTCTGCCTGTGCCTCTGTCTCTCTGTTAGTCTCTGCTTCCGTCTGTCTCTTTCTTTGTCTGTTTTGACAGTTGGTGTCATTCTGAAGGTTACTGATGGAAATTATGTCTATATCAGGAAACCATTTACTATGCTGGGTTGTAACCATATAACCAGATTTTGGCGCCTGGTGGGTTAGTGGGTAATTGTGATGTTCCAATTGGATTGAGCGGGTGAAGGTTTATATCCAAGGGGTGGTTGGGGTTGATTGCTTATGTAATGCCACTCAGGAATGAGTGAGGCTGGTCACTCTCATCTTAAATGTCGGGACCAGTTGCCTAGCCCTGGGCTCCTATGCTCCACATGGGGCAATGTAGGATTGGATGATGGGTAGATGGATGAATTATTATTAAAAACATCTTGCATTTGGTATTGCCAAGTTATTTAACTCATGTTGTCTCCAGATGATAATGTTCTTGCTGCCAACAAGCTACTTTTGTTAATCAAGGTTTGAAAGGAAAGAACTAATGTATAGTATATTTTCAGGTGTGTGAGTTGACTGAGCCGTGGAAACCGCCTACAGAGAGGGAGCAGGGGGGGGGAAGAAAGCCAAATTAATACCAAGCAGCTGCCACGTTAATACCAGCCAGCTAGCCTGGACAGGAAACCAGAAGTTCCCTTTCTCCTACGGTCCACCATCCTCCTCATTTGGCATACAGAGTTGAGGGAGAAGAAAGGGGAGACTGAGGATAAGGTAGGAATGGAGAGGTATATGAGAGGTGGGGAGCAGTGAAATGGCAGGAGACAGGGTGACTTGGAGGCAATTTGTTTGTGGCCACCCCTTACAAGATTAAAGCGCCCTGCTATAGGTAGACAGGTAGTGTAAATTCAAACCAGAGACCAGTATCTCATTTTGGTGTGTGTTTGATTTTTTGCTGAGCACATAGATGATGATTGGATGACATTTGTATGGGGGAGTACATGATGAGGGTTGACAGCACTTATTTAACTTGAAAAGTTGGATGGATTATTGGATGGGTTTTATGAAATGCATGTGTGTGGATAGTTATGCCTGTGTTGTGGTATCAGGATTTCAGGGCCTTGAATGATGTGTGGGGATGTGGCCCATTAGGCATGCCATTGAGACTTAGAGTAGTTCTCGTTATTCTTAAAGTAGTTATTATTTTTATTACTATTATTATTATTTGTGGTAGGTGGGGGCGCTCACCATCCACTCACTCGATGTAGTGCTGTTCTCGGGTGTCTGCCCTTTCCTCTCCTCCATCCTTCTTTCCTTCTATTCTCTTCTGTCTTTCTTTCATTCTTTCCTTGTCCTTCTTCCTACGGGTAACTTTACGTTCCCTCTTCTGTCTTTCTTACCTTCATTCTTTCCCCTTCCTTCAGCCTGTGGGTGACTACACTGAGTGACAAGTCAAATGGTTTCCTGTGCACCAGGAAACCATTTACTATGCTGGGTTGTAACCATATAACCAAATTTTGGCACCTGGTGATTTAGTGGGTAATTGTGATGTTCCAATTGGATTGAGCCGTTGAAGGTTTATATCCAAGGGGTGGTTGGGGTTGATTGCTTATGTAATGCCACTCAGGGATGAGTGAGGCTGGTCACTCTCATCTTAATTGTCGGGACCAATTGCCTAGCCCTGGGCTCCTATGCTCCACATGGGGCAATGTAGGATTGGATGATGGATGGATGGATGAATTATTATTAAAAACATCTTGCATTTGGTATTGCCAAGTTATTTAACTCATGTTGTCTCCAGATGATAATGTTCTTGCTGCCAACAAGCTACTTTTGTTAATCAAGGTTTGAAAGGAAAGAACTAATGTATAGTATATTTTCAGGTGTGTGAGTTGACTGAGCCGTGGAAACCGCCTACAGAGAGGGAGCAGGGGGGGAGAAGAAAGCCAAATTAATACCAGCCAGCTGCCACGTTAATACCAGCCAGCTGCCTGGACAGGAAACCAGAAGTTCCCTTTCTCCTACGGTCCACCATCCTCCTCATTTGGAATAGGGAGTTGAGGGAGAAGGAAGGGGAGACTGAGGATAAGGTAGGAATGGAGAAGTATATGAGAGGTGGGGATCAGTGAAATGGTAGGAGACAGGTCGACTTGGAGGCAATTTGTTTATGGCCACCCCATACAGGATTAAAGGGTCCGGCTATATGTAGACTGATAGTGTAGATTTATTTAAACCAGAGACCAGTATCTCATTTTGGTGTGTGTTAGATTTTTCGCTGAGCAGATAGATGATGATTGGATGACATTTGTATGGGGGAGTACATGATGAGGGTTGACAGCACTTATTTAACTTGAAAAGTTGGATGGATTATTGGGTGGGTTTTATGAAATGCATGTGTTTCGTTTTCGTTTTTAAAGGCTCCAACATGCTTGCATGTGTCGGCCTTGGTCACCTAATGGCGTCTCTCCACGCTGCACGATCCATTGCAGCCTCCCTGTTCAGTCCCTTAACCCTAAGGTCACACTTCATGACCTCGTCCCATGTCTTTCTTGGTCTACCCCTCATAACCCCACCCCCAGTATTAACACTTCTCACCTTCCTCACCCAATTATCATCCCCCATCCTCTCCACATGTCCAAACCACCTCAAGCTACCTCTCCTCATCACAACACCAATACACTCCAGTCCCATCCTACCTCTCAACTCTTCCATTGTAAACCCAGCCCCTCCAGGCCTTGGACGCAGAGACACACTACACATCCACCTAATCATTGTCATTTCCGTATGTCAGAGCCAGCGAATGTCTTCCTCCTTCACTGCCCAGGTCTCACTGCAATACAGCATTACACTCCTAACACATGCTGCATACAAAGACCCCTTAGGACGTAGGGAGAGCCCTCTCAATGTCAGGAGAGGCAAGAGCTCCCTGAACTTCTTTCAACCACTTCTCACCCTAGCCACAGAGCTAGCTCCATCCCCACCTCCAGCACACAACATGTCTCCCAAATAACAAAACTCTTCCACACACTCAAGAGATTCACCAGCAAGTTTAATCCTTTCACATCTGACAATCTCCATCTGCTCACCCCGGCACGCCGTACACATAAAATCAGCATTATCTCGCAGTCTACCTCTGATACCACTACATTTCTTATGCACCCATTTATCACACACACCGCACAAGATGGAATTACTTCCCACGCCCTTATGGCAAACTGCACGTGGCCACTCTCCCTCGTCTTTGACAGTACCGCCGCCAACCCTAGATATCATCACTTTTGTTTTATCTGCATTTACCCTTAAACCCTTTTGCCCCATACCATCTCTCCACTTCCTAAACCTTTTCTCCACCTCCCTTTCATTCTCTGCAATCAACACCAAATCATCAGCATACAACAACTCCCATGGTAGTCCGTTTCTAAAGTCACTTGAAAGGGCTTCAAGTACCATGATAAACAACATGGGACTCAAGACTGACCCCTGATGCACACCAGCATTCACGGAAAACTCATCACTCAAATCTCCATTCACTCTCACCTGGGTGTGAGCACCCACATACATGGCCATAACCACCCTAACCAGCCACTCCTCCAAGCCAAGCTTTCTCATTGCCCACTTCGCCACCTCTCTAGGAACTCTGTCAAAGGTCTTTTCCAAATCAACAAAAACGAAATAAAGATCCCTTCTCCTACCAATATATATTTTTCCTGAAGCTGTCGAACAATGAATATGGCATCAGTGGTCCCCCTACCTGGCATAAACCCAAACAGCATCTCATCAATATTCACTCTTTCTCTAATCATACCTTCTAAAACTTTCCCCATTACCTTCATTATCTGATCTAAAAGCTTTATACCTCTGTAATTTCCTCTTTCCAGGGCATCACTTTATACACATTTACAATTACACACTTCAGCCAATCATCTGGGACAACACACTCCTAAATAATCCTATTTATCAGGTCAGTGACTAAACTCACCCCTATATCGCCTGAGGCCTTCAACATTTCGGCAGTCAACCCAGACACACCTGCTGCCTTCCCCAACCTCATCCTGCCTATTGCCTCACTCACAGTAGCAGCATCAATCAAAGGCCAAGGGCCAGACACTGGATCTGCTGGCTCCAAATCTTCACTGTCCCAGTCAAACTCCTCATTCAACAACCGGTTATAATGCTCTCTCCATGCATCTTTAATATCCTCACTGTTCACCACTACCTTTCCTTCATCATTCTTCACACACTGTTCACCTATGATATCCCGATTATCCCTCTTCACCTGACCTGCCACCCTAAATATATTTTTCCTTTCCCCATGATTTAGGTTATCAAGTAATAGTCTCTGTGACTCAGACTTTGCCCTGTATACCTCTCTCCTAGTCCTACGCTTGGCAGCCAAATATTCCTCTTTGCTACCACCCTTCTTCCATTCCCGGAAAAGCCTTCTTTTCTCCTTAATTGCAGCTTCTACACCCTCATCCCACCACCAAGTTACTTTATGTCTTGGTGGTCCTCTTGTCCAGCCGCATGTTACATCAGTAACTCTCAAGAAATATTTCTTGAGGGCTCTGAACTGTTCATTAACGCCTCTGTCTACAGCTCCCTGTTCAGCCACCACTCTCCTCAACTCGCTATAGAAGGCATCCCTTACTACTTGGTTTTTCAGCTTTCATATTTTCCTCCTAGGTACATAAGTCCTCTTTTTCATCACTTGTTCTTTAAGCACCATATCACAAATCAATAGTTTGTGCTGCTGTACACACTCCTCACTTCCTATAACTTTAAAATACCTCACTAACCTCCTATCGGCCCTCCTAACCAGAAAATAATCTATCTGACTGCTATTTCCCCCAGACTCATACGTAATTAACCTACTGTCTCTTTTCCTAAAATATGTGTTGCACACAATCATGTCCGGTGCCTCCCCAAACTCGAGTATCCTTTCCCCTTCTGCGTTCCTTAGACCATATGCACATCCCCCATGCACTCCTTCATAACCTTGTGCTGCTTCACCTATATGACCATTTAAGTCCCCTCCCAAAATCACTATCTCATCATCCCGCATACCACCCACTACACGTATTAAATCGTCCCAAAATCTATCTTTCTCTGATTCATCCAATCCTGCCTGTGGAGCATATGCCGATATAATCACAGCTATCTTTCTTCCCAACAGAATTTTCACTACCAATATCCTATCGCTTACTCTCAAAACATTTATAACATATTCCACCCATTTCTCCGCAACCATCACACCAACACCTCCATATCCGTCTGTCCCCCACTGCCAAAACAACTTATAGCAACAGTCCTTCCCAACAATCTTTCTGGCTGATCCACCCCTGTACCGGACTTCCTGCCAACACGCCACATCCACCCACCTCCTACTGAATGCCTCAACGACTTCCCCTGCTCTTCCCCTCAAACTTCCCACGTTCCATGAACCCACCCTCATCCCCATGGATGATTTACTGTCCTCAGGCTTGCTTTGAAACTTATTTTGTTTTGTCATCTTCAGTATTAATAAAGGGGGACAGACACAGCACAGGTCCCACTCACTGCACAGTCCCAGTTCCAGGCAATGGATATGGGACCCCTAGCCCACCAGCTTACCAGTGGCTGTGGTAGTGGCCTCGGGGCACCCTGCCAGGACAGCTGCAGGGACACCCTCCAAGCGCGTTTTGGCACTGCAACTATCCCTCCATTATACACCCACTGATAGGGCAACCTCCTGGGGCGCTACTCCCAGGTTCGAGCCCCTCTCTATTGGGCGTAAGCGGTAGCCTGGGAACCGCAATGCCCTGTACCCTCTAGCACAGGCCCGAGCCCCATCTCGCCCTGGACCCATGATCTATGCCGGCGGAACCCCCGCCACGCCTCCCCCCAGAAGTCCGCCACTAGGTAACGGGGGCGAAGTTTTCTGGCCGCATGCCTTTGCTGGCACCAACCCCTGTAACGTAGTGGGATACGTTGTGTGAAATGTAAAGTGCATGTGGTGTAGTGCATAGATAGTTAGAGGAAGTGTTTGGGAGAGTATGCTGGTCTACTCTCCATGTTACTGTCACACTGAAAAAGTCAGCAAAGGGGGATGGTTAGATAGCTAGTGAAACAGGAGTTCCAGCTCTTCCTATCACCAGCATTCCCATTCCCCTCGGGAGTACTACCCTGTTCGGCCCGTGCTACGGCCTCCTCCTGTGTGTGGATAGTTATGCCTGTGTTGTGGTATCAGGATTTCAGGGCCTTGAATGATGTGTGGGGATGTGGCCCATTAGGCATACCATTGAGACTTAGAGTAGTTCTCGTTATTCTTAAAGTAGTTATTATTATTACTATTATTATTATTTCTATTATTATTATTTGTGGTAGGTGGGGACGCTTACCATCCACTCACTCGATGTAGCACTGTTCTCGGGTGTCTGCCCTTTCCTCTCCTCCATCCTTCTTTCCTTCTATTCTCTTCTGTCTTTTTTTCCTTCATTCTTTCCTTGTCCTTCTTCCTACGGGTGACTTTACATTCCCTCTTCTGTCTTTCCTTCATTCTTTCCCCTTCCTTCAGCTTGTGGGTGACTACACTGAGTGACAAGTCAAATGGTTTCCTGTGCACCAAGAAACCATTTACTATGCTGGGTTGTAACCATATAACCAAATTTTGGCGCCTGGTGATTTAGTGGGTAATTGTGATGTTCCAATTAGATCGAGCCGGTGAAGGTTTATATCCAAGGGGTGGTTGGGGTTCATTGCTTATGTAATGCCACTCAGGGATGAGTGAGGCTGGTCACTCTCATCATAATTGTCAGGACCAATTACCTAGCCCCGGGCTCCTGTGCTGCACATGGGGCAATGTAGGATTGGATGATGGATGGATGGATGAATTATTATTAAAAACATCTTGCATTTGGTATTGCCAAGTTATTTAACTCATGTTGTCTCCAGATGATAATGTTCTTGCTGCCAACAAGCTACTTTTGTTAATCAAGGTTTGAAAGGAAAGAACTAATGTAGAGTATATTTTCAGGTGTGTGAGTTGACTGAGCCATGGAAACTGCCTATAGAGAGGGAGCAGGGGGGGAGAAGAAAGCCAAATTAATACCAACCAGCTGCCACGTTAATACCAGCCAGCTGCCTGGACAGGAAACCAGAAGTTCCCTTTCTTCTATGGTCCACCATCCTCCTCATTTGGCATAGGGAGTTGAGGGAGAAGGAAGGGGAGACTGAGGATAAGGTAGGAATGGAGAAGTATGTGAGAGGGGGGGATCAGTGGAATGGCAGGAGACAGGGTTATTAAAGTACTTATTATTATTACTATTATTATTATTTGTGGTAGGTGGGAGCGCTCACCATCCACTCACTCGATGTAGAGCTGCTCTCGGGGGTCTGCCCTTTCCTCTCCTCCATCCATCTTTCCTTCCATCCTCCTCTCTTTCTTTCCTTAATTCTTTCCTCATCCTTCTGCTTACAGGTGACTTTACACCCCCTCTTCTGTCTTTCTTTCCTTCATTCTTTCCCCTTCCTTCTGCCTGTGGGTGACTTTACACTGAGTGACAAGCCAAATGGTTTCCTGTACACCAGGGAAACATTTACTGTGCTGGATGGTAATCATATAACCAAATTTTTGTGCCTGGTGACTTAGTGGGTAATTGTGATGTTCCAGTTGGATTGAGCTGGTGAAGGTTTATTTCCAAGGGGTGGTTGGAGTTTATTGCTCACGTAATGCCATTCAGGGATGAGTGAGGCTGGTCACTCTCATCTTAAATGTTAGGATCAACTTGCCTCATTGGCCGATGTAGGATTGGATGATGGATGATTTATTATTATTATTATCATTATTATTATTATTATTATTATAACCAGTTAAAGTACCTCATCTTACATGGGGGGAAAAGGGCAGGATTTTTTTTTTCTTTTGGCTGTGACATCTTTTATTTTGCCAAAGGGACCTGTAGTATGGGGCCTTCTGCTGATGTCATATAGTTTATACTTGCTACCACCAGACTGTTTTATTCATATTAGGAGACAGCCCTCTCTGTGAAGAAATTAAGTCTATGTACAACCCCGTTTCCTACTACCTATTTATCTAAACTGCTATCTCTTCATATTCAGTCTTGAGTAGTAACAAAAGAGTAACACAAGAATAATTCTAGTCATTAAGAATTATGTAAATAATGCAGAACCATAGGATTGTCATGTTCTGCTGCAGTCCACAATCTTCCTTTCTGGTAATAAGGAAGTACATGAGGGACTATTACCAGGGAATTGAGCCAGACAAATGATGTCAAATGGATTTGTTCATATTTGTTCTCGTGTACTAGTAGCTGTAGTAGTTGCAACCCCAGGCCCATCAGAATATGAATTCAGTGGATGGCAGGCTGAGTTACCCTTCTGTAGTCCACCTTTCTCCTGTTGGGGGATAGGGAAGGCAATCTCCCCCCTTTCATCCTAGTAGTGCCACTCCAGCACCAATACATTAAGAGTTAACTAAGATCTGTATTGAACACCTCCACAGACAAAGAGTTAAATTATCAACAGAGCTGAGATTATCTCCTAAAAACCTGCCACATTTTCAGGGGCTGCCTGTGAAACTCGTGTTGATGTTTCCGTTGTTGCTGTGTTGGTGTTACCACTGCCAACGGGGTTAGTGATGCTGCGATGGGGTTAGTGATCCTGCGATTGATGTCGATGCTGCAGTGGGATTAGTGATGCTGCAATCGATGTCGTTGCTGTGATGGGGTTAGCGATGCAACAATCGATGTCGATACTGCGATGGGCGACATTGCTACATTGGGGTTGGTGCCGCCGGCTCCTTGTAACACAGTGGCCTTTAACCTGTGAGGAAATTAACTGGTCAGAAGAGGTTACCCTAGGCCATCTGTCTTCAAATCTTATCTACTGCTACTACTACACCTACCACTACAACTACGGCTATTACCGCCCTTCTGAAAAGTGAGTTAGAAAATTTTTGGTTTGTCCACCTTGACTTGGCAAAGATTTGTGTCATTTGCAGGCCAATCCCCAAAGCCCTGAAGCAGAGTAAGACAAGGATGGCAATACTGTGTTGCATCCTTTCTAAATCACTCTTAGCCAAGTTGAGATGTACAGAGTATTACAGTTGCTCCCCTACTTATGAAATTTTAATTGAGAATTCCTCACCCCATCCTTGGGTGGGAAAAGGAGGCAGAGCTGTTGATAATGATAATGCCTAATGATGAGAGCTAATGATAATGCCTAATGATGATAATTAGGATTAGTGGCAGTGGCAGGCTCAGTAGGCTAAGTAGATCTTTCCACCACTAGAGTATACAGTGCCAGTTAACTTAATCTAGGTACTCATATTACTTGCTCATTGACAACAGCGACAATGATGATGATGATAGGATAGGATGCTGCAGTGCCAGGAATCAATCCCTGGCACTATGAGGCCATGAGCTTTGTAAGAATAATACCACAAGACCTAATAAAATCTCAAGCCTGAAGGGTGGTGAAGTGACTATTGTTGACTGGTTAGTAAGATTGTTGAATGTGTGCTTTGAGAAAGGTATGGTGCCAATTGACTGGGCAAGTGCTTGTGTGGTCCCGTTGTATAAAGGCAAGGGTGATAAGTATGAATGTACTAGCTTTAGGGGTATAAGTCTGTTGAGTGTTGTAGGTAAGGTGTATGGTATAGTGTTAATTATGAGAGTTAGAGAGGGTACAGAGGGAGTGATTGGTGATGAGCAGTGTGGCTTTAGGAGAGGGAGGGGATGCGTTGATGAGGTGTTTGCTGTGAGACAAGTGTGTGAAAAGTATTTAGCGAAAGGTAAGGATGTGTTTTGGGCATTTATGGATTTAGAGAAAGCGTATGATAGAATTGATAGGGAGGCTTTGTGGACTGTTTTAAGATTGTATGGACTCGATGGTAGGTTACTAAAAGGGGTGAAAAGTTTTTATGTAAATAGTAGAGCGTGTGTAAGAGTGGGAAATGCTGTGAGTGATTGGTTTCCTGTGAGAGTGGGGCTGCGACAGGGATGTGTGATGTCGCCTTGGTTGTTTAATATTTACATGGATGGTGTTGTAAAGGAAGTGAATGCAAGAGTTTTAGGTGGAGATCTTAGTCTGGTGAATGTTGATGGTGACGAGTGGAATCTGAAGCAGCTGCTGTTTGGAGATGATACTGCACTGGTGGCTGATTCAGAGGAGAGATTGAGACAGTTGGTAGAGGAGTTTGGAAGGGTGTGTGAAAGGAGGAAATTGAAAGTAAATGGGAATAAGAGTAAAGTGATGAAGTGTACGAGGTTGGTAGATGGTAGGGGGATGAATATAGTTTTGAATGGCGAGTTGCTTGAGGAGGTAGAGTGTTTTAAATATCTAGGGTCACATGTTTCTGTGGATGGAAGAATAGATGCAGAAGTGAAGTTTAGAATAAATGAAGTAGGAAAGGTGCTGGGAGGAATGGAAAAAGTGTTTAGATGTCGTTCGCTTAGAATGGATGTAAAGAGAAGGCTGTATGAGGGTGTTGCGGTACCGACTGCATTGTATGGGGCTGAAACATGGAATATGGGTGTAGCAGAGAGGAAAAGTTTGAATGTAATGGAGATGAGGTGTCTGAGGAGTATGTGTGAAGTGACGCCTATGGATCGAGTGTGGAATGATGAAGTGCGAAGGAGAACTGGAGTTGTTCGGGAGATGGCTGGTAGAGTTGATTAGAGGGTGTTGCGATGGTTTGAGCATATGGAGAGAATGGATAATGAGCGATTGGTGAAAAAGATAACTAGATCTGATGTGAGAGGTGTAAGGCTGAGAGGAAGACCACAAATAGGATGGATGGACAGTGTGAAGAGAGCGCTATATGCAAGAGGGACGTCTGTTGAGCAAGGAAGAGTGGCTGTGCGTGACAGAAATGGGTGGAGAGAAATTGTGAATGAATAAGTGATGACGCAGCCCTGAGGGATATTCTCCCCATTTGGTCTGATCAGCTATTTCAGGTCAGGTGCAGGTAAGGGGATAAGTCTGTTATGATGTGGCACGGGTAAAGCAGCTCTGCTGTCGGGCCCTGCTGCGGATGTCACTGATTGCATTGCGCAGTTGACCCTTGTGCGGTGTGGTGCGGTGAGGATCTGTCCTTTCTCCCCTTTGGGGCTAAGATGCGAATGAACGTCTTTGAATGGATGAGTAAATGGGGAGTGTGTCGTCCTGTCTCGGCTACCTCCCTTTCCTTGGGGGAAGCAGCCTAGGTATATAGATGGATAGATAGATAGTGTTTCAGTGCCCGTGTGTATCAGTGCCTATCAGTGCCTGCGTGTATTAGTGTGCGTGCATGCGCTGATCAGTGCTTGTATCAGTGTTTGCGTGAATGAATATGTGCCCACTCTTTCAGCCTCTTCCATTTTGGACTGAAAGAATCGTTCCATTTCCTCCACTTCCAAACCCCGCATCCTCTCACGTTTACCTCATTCAGTTGCATGCACTCACCTCTGCATCATGTTCTCTGTCTCTGTCTCAGTCTCTCTCTCGGTCTTTCTACCCTTCTCCTTACCTGATTTCCTCTCCTCAGTTTTCCCTGTCCTTGTAACTGATCCAATCTCTCTCTCTCTAAATCTTCCTCTGCCTGTGCCTCTGTCTCTCTGTTAGTCTCTGCTTCTGTCTGTCTCTTTCTTTGTCTGTCTCGGCAGTTCCACTTAAGGTGAAGAGTTTTGAGATGTCATAAGTTGAATAAAATCTCCTGGTAGTTCCAATAATTAAATCTAGTAGACATCGTATTGAAGGGGTTCATTATAGTGTGGATACCGACAAGCAGTTTTATTAATTTAGGAAGCAGACTTTCCTAATTGAAAGGGTGAGCTTTAGTCTTCACTTCCCCCTCATTACTGTTAGGTCATCGGATTGAAGGTAAGATGTCATAAGGTTTTGGCCCATATTATACACGGTACGTGACTCTTGAGATTTCCTAACATGTTTTCCATAGCGAATTATTTTGTACATTATACCTTGGTGTCATTCTGAAGGTTACTGATGGAAATTGTGTCTATATCAAAACAATAAACGCAACATACTAAAGAATCCTTAAGGTTTAATACACACAAATCCCTAAAAAAAAAAAAAAAAGGTTGCTATTAGTAGGGGAGCCCACTGGAGTTCATTTACACTTTTGGGAACGAAAGGTTTGATGATGTTGATCGGCTGCTACTAATATGGGAATGAAAACAAAAAACATTTCTTACGTTCAACATTCCTGGGGTTTAGAGGGGCAGGCCCCCAAGCCCCCCCCAAAATAGGCCTTTATTTACACTTTGGTGAACAAGACTGAAAATAACATGGATCAATACCATTATACTACTGAGTTGAAATATGCAACTTAAGAAAACAAAATTTCAGGGGTTTCCATTTAAGAAGGGTTCATTTGGAGGGTTCAATAGGTTTTTAATTACACTTCCGAGAACAAGGTTGAAACTCATACTGGTGAATGACCTTACATACCTTATCCAAAATACATCACTTAAGAAAATATATTCCTTGGCATTTTTGCTTAAGAAAGGTCAGTTAGGGCCAGGTGGGGTCAAAAATAGGTTATAATTACATTTCAGAGAACAATGGTGAATTTCATATTTGGTGAATGAATTTGGGACAGTGTGTAGGAGGAGGAAGCTGAAAGTTAATGTTAACAAAAGTAAAGTTATGTTGTTTGAGAGGAATGAAGTCACAGTGTGTGCAGTGAGGTTGGATGGTGAGGATATGGAGAATGTGAGTGCATTCAAGTACTTGGGTAGTGTGATGAGTAAGGATGGAACTTTGGGGGATGAAGTACGTGAAAGGGTACAGCAGGGAAGAAAGGTTGTTGGTACACTGAAAGCAGTGATGAGAAATAGGGAGGTGAGTATGGAAGTTAAGAAGTCACTGCATGATGGTATTGTGATCCCTACCCTGACGTATGGAAGCGAGGCGTGGACCTTGCAAGAGGGGAACAAGTCAAGAGTGAGAGCAGTGGAAATGAGTTACTTGAGAGGAGCATGTGGAGTGACGTGGAGGGACAGGTTGACGAATGAAGAAGTGAAGGAACGTTGTGGGGTAGATGTGGATGTGGTTGAAAAGATTAGGAGAAATACACTGAGGTGGTTTGGACATGTGGAGAGAATGGAGAATGAAAGACTGACTAAGAGGGTGTATGTAGGTGAGGTGGAGGGAGGGAGAGGGAGGGGTAGACCGAGGATGAGGTGGAGGGATGGAGTTGAGAGGTATATGAGGGAGGGGGGTGATTTGGGGGAGGGGAGTCAAATGGTGGGTGACAGAGTGACTTGGAGGCGTTTTGTCTGCGGCCACCCTTTGCGGGATTAGGGCGTCGGGCTATAGATAGAAAGATAGATAGATAGATTATATCTTTTGGATCCCTAATTTGAATAACCAGCTTAAGAAACAATATTTTCAGGGGTTTCCATTTAAGAAAGGTTCTTTTGGAGAGTTCAGTAGATTTTCAATCACATTAGATTATATTAGGAACTTGGAGAAAGAAGCTATATTTTACTTTACTATCAGTCAGAGTCATCATCAGTCTCACTGCATACATCTACATCACTCTCACTGTCATCGAAGTCTGAGTCGAAGCATTGCTCTGGAGTCTCAGCATCACTGTTATCGTCGGTTGGATAAGCAGAATCAGGGAGAACAGAGTCTGACATCTGGGAACTGGTGAACCACACAATTTGGTAGGCATTGTCCACGAGTTCCCATCCTTTTAACGGCTCCTTGGGGATCACCTTGTCACATGCTGCATGCCATGTCATTGCCACAAAGTTGCTGCGATGTATCTTCTGCTGAATGACATTTTCACAGGGTGGAATACTGCTTGCATCTACACCCTTCAGACTTGCAAACAGCCCCTTGCCTTTCTTTGGTCCAAACGATTTCTCGAAACATAGGAACCTGTGCTTGTTCAGGGGCATTACCTTCTTTGCACCATATATCTTGGCAGTATACTCTTCGAGAAGTTTGTATGTTGGTTTATCTACTTCACCCATTGCCAATGCAGAGAGCAAGGTAGACTTGACTGTCTTCAGCAATTTTCAGAGGGCGCTTCTTTCCTTTCCTAATGAAGGATGAGGTGTAATCGCATCCTGTGTAAACATGAAAACCTGGCAGGGCTTCACAGACTTTGGATCCAATCTTGCTGGCTATGGCTGAAATATTGACGTAGCACCTGTTGCCTTGACCTTTGGTGCCAGTGTCCATCCACACATTGGTTTTCATACGATGGCAATGGTGTAAGAGGATAACAGCAACATCAGTATCTGAGGCCCTCACAACTATGTCACCTGGCTGCTGGAGAGAGATATCTGAATCAATTGCATGGAGACAGATTCTTGTGTCTGCCTCTGGATGGTTACAATCCAGGTGAGTTACTGGTGTAACTTCAACATACCCACTGATTCCCCTGAACCGTACACAGCATGTGTCTACACCAACATAGAGCTCCCTACCATTCAGCTTTGCAAAATGCTGCTTGTCTGCCCAATCTTTCACAAAAAAGCGGGGTAGATTTTGTTTGAAGGATCGGGATTTTAGAGCTTTCTGAAGGTTGCGTGGACGAATTTGTTCTGCTGCAGTGATGACATAAATGGTGTCCTCCACCCCACGGCGCTCACGCTCATTATCCTTAATGGAAGGTTCTTCATATGTATCAAAGACAATGTCTACCCGTTTTGAAGGTTGAGTCAGGACTAACTTCAGGAAAGCTCGTGAAAGTCCACCATATGTTGGGGGTAGATTTGGTGGAAGACAGTGAAGGAGGAAGTTACCATCAACTATGCTTGATTTTATTTTCACTGGGGAACCATGAACTGTTACTCTTTCCTTAAGGACTCTGAAAAGGTCGGCCTTCTTCCCATGCACAGTGGACACCATAGTGCCATCTGTCCGACACATAGTGAGAGGTACAGGAGTGAGAGGGTACTGCAGGAGGTATTCCAGGTCTACTTTCCTTTTTGCAGCGATGATGGCAATCCGTCCAAAGAGGTCCCTAGTACACCTGAGTTCCTTCACAAGTGGATTGCTTGCCCGCTTGTCTTTTGCACCTTGGTCACCAAATGTCCTCAAGGAAATTTGGGTGATGGGCTTCTCGAATCTTTCAGCATCTTCCACACACTCTGAGATGAAATCATCATGCTTTTCTCTGCCTTTGCTCTCAATGTTAAGTAATGACTCAGAAATTTCAGCTGTAGCCGCTTTCCCTGTCTGAATATTAACAAGGAACTCTAATTTTACAGTGAATGGATTGGCAGAGTCTTGGTCGATCGTCTTTAGCAATTTTCTGAGGTCCTTGTTGTCACGTGCGATACGGCTTGGTGTTAGCTCTGCCTGCATGTCACCAGATTTACTCATTCCAGCCATTTCAAGGAATGCACTTATGAATCCAGCTCTGGCACCTTTGGTAGCACTCCATCGGAGACGGGCAGTGAAGTTGTTGGTGGAATCTGTGTAGCCTGTCATCCTTGAAGCAGCATCTGCATTTATTGTTTGCTCAATAGTCAGATCTACCGGAATTCTGCTGAACTAATTTTCTGTTCTTCGGATACTGAAAAGTCCAGCGTTCAGCATTTCTTTTAGGCCTGGATGTGTGGAAGGTAGATTCATCAGATCAAGTTGATGCTTTGACATCCACCTGGCATAATTTTGTCGATTGGTCCCGAAAAAGATGTCAACTGCTTGAGTGAGTGCCCATGTGTACAGGTTGACATCACACTCTCTGACTGCTCTGTCAATGGTGTGGTACAGGTTGCTTCTATTTATGTACTGCATGTAAAATCTGGCAGTTGGGCCATGCTTTCCATCAAGTGTTGACTGAGAGTAACGAGTATATTCATCAAAGAGCATGTTGAATTCTGAAGTGGTGCAGAGCTGATTCCTGCTCTCCTTCTTGTCTGATGCTGAAGATTTTAGGATATCACTGAGAGAGTCCACTTCATCTTGGTGCTCCCTGCAGAATTCACGGAAATGTAGTATCTGAAAGGCAAGTGCTAGCATTGGGTGTAAGCGTTTGCATCTATTGAAGTTCTTGCACTCCAAGAAACCTTTTAGTGACCCTGATGCGAGGACTTCAGCTTCAACTAACATTTCTGGCATTCCAGACTCCTTGATGATCTTTCCAATAGCTCTAAATAGGCACATCTGTACATGAAACACTCCAAACATAATGAATATGTTGTCAAACCTTGGTTGCTCAGTCATCTGTATCTTTATGGCTCTTGTGGCAACGTCCAGGTCATATGTCACAACACCATATGGCTGTCTGCATTCCTCTGCACATTTCTGAGTAATACAAAGAGTCTCCACAACAACATCACTACTTGTTGGGGATTGGCTGATGTTAGGCATGTAGAGGACTGACTGTTTTGGAAGATCATCTATGTAAGTTTGACCATTGAACCCAGTCCACATGGGAATACCTTCCATTCCCAGAGCATGCATCACCATCCATAAAAAGTCCAGCTTTCTTGATGGAACTGAGAGATCCATGTTGCTGTGGAAATCCTTGTTGTCATAGGAGAAGTCATTCATTCTTGGCTTTTTCCTGTAGGGTGGCAGGTCTTTATCTAGGACATCTAATTTCCTCCTCCTTTTCTTACCTTCCATCTTTGGCAAGGACATGTCTTCTTTAGGTTTATCTTCATTCTGCCTACCTCTTTGTGGGGAGGGTTCTGTAGGGGGCGACCTGCTCTGAGTCTGATATAATATGCCCATTGTGTCATGCAAGGTGTCGGACCCTGATAGTGTGTGTGTTACTTCATCATAATTGTCAAAGGCCAATCCACACGGTACTCCAGAAACCGTACCAGCTGGACAATTCAGCTGTCTGTCCAATATAGCATAGGCAGGATTGGTCTCAATTTCTTCAACAGCATGGTAGTTAAGAGAGTGTCCCATTCGGTTTAGAAGTGTAAGAATCTTCTTACTACCAGTAAGGGACTTCAGTGACAAACCCATCAATATATGCTTTCTCGGTTTCAGGTGACCATTCTTGACCAAAAAGAGTACATCCTGGCTCAAGGAATCAGAGCGGCGCATTACTGAGTCTGAATATTGTCCGGTTTTGGGTCCTCCAATTAGTGTCTGAAAGAAAGTCTTGACAAGTTCAGGAGGTTCTCCCTCACCATGGTTCACAGCTTCAACAGTTAGTGGATCTGGGAGTGGCTCTTTCGTAACAGCCTTTAGGGCCTGTCTGAGCTGTAAGGCAGCTTTTGTGATCTGACCCTCGGGAGATGATGTAAAGTCATACACTGCCTTGATGGAATCATACTCAATATCTGTGCTGTGGACAATCACCCCTTGCCGGCGGGACTCTGGAGAATGCAATAAAATTGTGCCCTGAAATTTTTTGGTCAGAAGATCTCCCAGATATTGTGGTTTGCTTACTGTAGGGACTACTTCAAGTTCTGTACAGAGATCTATATACTGTTCATAGATGGATGTAAGACGTTCAGGTCTTTGGCAATCAATGATGTTGTCTTTGACATATAAATAGATACAGTCAAGGGGGAACTTGGCACTAACACGTTCCTCAGCAACTGGTGGTAGATCATATCCTCTTGCCCTATCTGCCCTCCGTATGTGTAAGGATCGACAACTGTGGTGGAACTGGGCTTCTTTAGCTATTAGGTCAACTCCACTAATTTTGACTAGTACGTGTGATAGTTTGAGGATATTTGCTATCTCCCTGATCTTTTCTTCTGCTTGCTTAGTTCATAGTTTTCCTGGGAGCTCTTTTGTTCCATCTGGGCGTGTTTTAACCTTCTTGTCACAAAACAAACATGTACTGGGAAAAATACCCACAGTAGACTCTCTTCTACTAGTAGAGCTAATAGGGCTAACACACGCAGATGATGATGATGATGATTCGGAGCGCAAAATCTTTCTTTCTGGGCCTGAAGTGTCATGAATAGGCCTAGACAGAGGTTGAATAGCAGTAAAATTCTTATAACATTTGCTGTGGTAGCCATCATCCTCTCCTGGGTCACTTGGTAATGCCTCAATAACTGCTCTGTACTTTGATGTTTGGAAGTTTTTGCACTGTTTCCTAGCTTCGGCAACACGTGTTACTACATTCCATTTGTCAGGTTCCCAGGGTAGAATCTTTGATTCAATGGGCAGAACATGTACAAGACATCTGGAGGGCACTGGCTGCTGGGTAGATTCTGTAAAAGAAAGACAAAAGGAATCATGTAGACTCCTTATGGTTAAACAATATCAATAATTTATGTCAGTTCTCATCAATAACCAATTTGTGACTGAAAAGAAAAGAATACGAGCTGAGTGATAAACATACCAGTATAATCTTCTCGTGCAGCCATTTTGAAACAGCGTCAGTCTTTAGTAGAAGGTCTCTTAAACTGAAATCACCACACCATACCTGCAGAGAATGCAAAAATGCCAGTGAATGTCATTTTTAACTAATGAACTTTGGACATGTTACGTAAAGTCATCTACCAACACGAGCTTCAACTTTGTTCTTCAAAGTGTAACCGATATGCTTTTGGGCCCTCAACAAGAACCTTTCTAATATAAAAACGCCTGATACTATTGCTTCTTAAGTTGCTTTTTTCTATTAGGAATACAAAAGATATGATCAAAGTAAGTTATAGGATTGATCTCCAAGTTCCTAATATAATCTGTTTTAGGCCAATTGACACCATAACTCACCTTTCTTAAACAAAAATGCCAGGGAATATATTTTCTTAAGTGATGTATTTTGGATAAGGTATGTAAGGTCATTCACCAGTATGAGTTTCAACCTTGTTCTCGGATGTGTAATTAAAAACCTATTGAACCCTCCTAAAGAACCTGTCTTAAATGGAAACCCCTGAAAATATTGTTTCTTAAGCTGGTTATTTTAAATTAGGGATGCAAAAGATATAAGCAATATGAAATTCATCATTGTTCTCTGAATTGTAATTACAACCTATTTTTGACCCCACCTGGCCCTAACTGACCTTTCTGAAGCAAAAATGCCAGGGAATATATTTTCTTAAGTGATGTATTTTGGATAAGGTATGTAAGGTCATTCACTAGTATGATTTTCAACCTTGTTCTCGGAAGTGTAATTAAAAACCTATTGAACCCTCCAAATGAACCCTTCTTAAATGGAAACCCCTGAAATTTTGTTTTCTTAAGTTGCATATTTCAACTCAGTAGTATAATGGTATTGATCCATGTTATTTTCAGTCTTGTTCACCAAAGTGTAAATAAAGGCCTATTTTTGGGGGGGCTTGGGGGCCTCCCCCTCTAAATCCCAGGAATGTTGAACTTAAGAAATGTTTTTTTTTCATTCCCATATTAGTAGCAGCCGATCAACATTATCAAACCTTTCGTTCCCAAAAGTGTAAATGAACTCCAGTGGGCTCCCTGACTATATGAAACCTATGTCGCTTGGCACTGCGTCGGGAGTGTTTGTAAAGATATTATTGACTGACTTTAGTAAGTGGTTTGTGAGAACTGGTATGTATGTATATGCACTTGAATGTCCACACGTACTTGCTGCTTCTATCTATCTATCTATCTATCTATCCATCATGCTATCTATAATGATTTGTAATTATAATATCGAGTCCTGACATATACACGCTACGTCTCCAATCCTGGCTGAAAGAATTAGAGGGTGTTAGTGTGGGTAGCACACACGTCTACATGTGTATTCTATTCACACGTACACACACACATGCTACTCTACATATTCTGTTCACACACATGGTACTCTGTATGTTTATTCTGTTAACACATACAAACACATATGCACACACACACTACCCTATGTCTGTCCTGGCCTGAATGTAAGTGTAGTCTATTCATAAACCCACACACATAAACAACTACTCTGTGTGTCCTGGCCTTTGTGTGTATGCATGTGGATATCAGTCAAGTACACACGTTTGCACACACACACACACACACACACACACACACACACACACACACACACACACACACACACACACTACTGTCCTGGCCTTTGTGTGTGCATGTGGATATCAGTGAAGTACACATGTTTGCACACACACACACACACACACACACACACACACACACACACACCTACACACATACACACACACTACTGTCCTGGCCTTTGTGTGTGCATGTGGGCATTACTCAAGTACACACAGCTTCAAGCGAACACGCACACGAACACACACACACACACACACACACACACACACACACACACACACACACACACACACACACACACACACACACACGCAAAACCACGTCCACCTCCTGCGATACTTGACTTTGGAAGGACCGACCAACAAAAGACCGCAATGCATAAACCACTTTGACAATGCAGTAAATTTAGGCGTTTCGACAGGGACCAAGACTTTTACGAGAGAGTGAAATAGGGAGAGAAAGACTGAAGCCAAGACGTAGGTCACAGAATCAGATGGGAGGAGGGGGTTGTGTTTATAACGTTTTCTGAATCTTATTTTAGGCCAGTCTTGCCTAACCTATCCATATTTGCTCAAACTGAACCTGACCTAACATCGAGTGACCTAATTCAACCTAAAATAACCCAAACTAATCTAACTTAACCTCACCTAACCCAGTCTAATTGTATTTAACCTCACTATCTCACGTAACCTCCCCATACCTAAACTAACTAATTCTGACGCAGCCTAACGGCATCTAACCCTGCCTAATCCTACCCAGTCTCACTTAACCATGCCATATCCGACCTAACGAAACCCACTCAAGCCTCAAATGACCAAATCCCAACCGAACCTAACCCAGCCTAACCCAACCCAATAGAACCCAACCCAAAATATATCAAAACCGAGCTATTCTAAAGCAATCTAACCTAATCCGTCTATATCTAGTCGATCTGAACCCAACCCAACCAAAAATTATCTAATCAGACCAAACCCTGCCCAAAGTGACCTAACCTAACTTTCGGTCGCCCATAAAATCGCTATATAAGAAATTATGCTCTCTGAAAGTCTACGGGTGTAACAGTCCACGTTTCGCCTGTTCTGTGTAAACGTATAAGTTTGTGTGTGTGTGTGTCTGTTTGTGTGTGTTTAGAGTGTGTGAGATGTGTTCTGTAAGGAGAAATTTATACTGTCTCTCTCTCTCTCTCTCTTTCTCTCCAGTTCAGTTTAGAAGTGCATATGTAAGTCTGTGTCTGACCTTTTACCTTATATCTGTCTCATTCGCAACGGCTACAGTATATCATCTTGCCTGGTCATTATTTACAGCCTCGTATCTGTATAATAAACCGTGAAATATTTAATTGGCGAACCGTGGCAGGAATACTAGAAAAAAAGAGGTTTGATGAGAGAAAAAGACCAGAGAGCAAAACTAAAAAGAACAGAGTATGAGATAAAGAGAGCAAAAGATTGAAACAAAACGCAGAATGGCATGAATGGGGCCAGAAAAATTGAAAAAAAGAAGAACGATAAAAAGTACACAGGATAACAGTAATATACGGCTTGGATAGGTAGCTCTGAGGTCTGATTAGGACTATGAGGAGTGCAAGTATAAGCAGACGAGACTACGTGGTTCAGAGGCTGATGAAGGCTATGAGAAGACCATGTGTCGTGTCCTCCACTCTCTACTTACCTCGTAACAGCTATAAGTTCTATATCTTCGTCTTGCTCTCTGCGAAGACGTGACAAGGCGTCAGCCACTCGGTTCTGGTGTCCTGGCAGGTAGGATACCTCTAAGTCGTATTCGGCAACCTGTACCGGTATCTGCCATCTAGCTATTCTGCCAGAAGGCTCCCTCACATTAAAGAGCCACGTGAGGGGTCGGTGATCCGTCTGCACAATCACTTTGTATCCCAAGACAAGAGGCCGATTTATCCGCAATCCGTACACAATACTTAAGGTTTCTTGCTCGATAGTGGCATAATTAAGCTCAGCTTTATTTAATGCTCTACTAAAATATGTCAACGGTCTAAGGTGTCCATCCTCATCTTCCTGTTGTAATACCCCACCTATCGCAGTACCACTCGCGTCAGTTGTCAGATAGAATGGTTTATCAAAGGAGGGAAACTTGAGTACGATGTCGTCAGTAAGCTTACTTTTCAGACTTCTAAAAGCTTGATCAGCCTCATCGTTCCACTCGATTTTTTGTTTACTGTTTTTCACTTCCTTCTTTCCACGAGTCAGTTTTGTGAGAGGCAGAGCAATCTTAGCATAGTCACTTATGAATC